>NW_007233041.1:496132-497262 GCF_000164805.1 Carlito syrichta
AAAATCCCATCCCCCTCCCCCCCATAGTTTCCCAGTACCATCCGTCATTTTCTCATAGTATTGCATTGGATGTTCAAGGTCCATTATATGAGTGGGAACATGTGATATTCGGATTTTTGTTTTTGTGAGAGGTCACTCAGTATTATAGACTCTAGTTCCATCCAGGTTGCAGCGAAATTCATGATTTTGTTCTTTTTTATAGCTGCGTAGTATTCCATCGTGTATATGTACCACATTTTTTTAATCCAGTCCTCTTTTGATGGGCAGCATGGTTGTTTCCAGGTTCTTGCTATTGTGAACAATGCTGCGATAAACATACGTGTGCAGGTATCTTTTTTATAGAGTGATTTGTGTTCTTCAGGCATCTTACCTAAGGCAATCTACAAATTCAATGCAATACCCATTAAATTACCAACAACATTCTTCTCAGACCTAGAAAAAACAACACAGGAATTCATATGGAAACACAAAAGATCCAAGAATAGCCAGAACAATCCTCAGCAAAAAAAACAAAGCAGGTGGTATCACAATACCAGATTTCAAACTTTACTATATAGCTACAATCATCAAAACAGCTTGGTATTGGTATAGGAACAGGTATATAGACCAATGGAATAGAATTGAGATTCCAGAAGCAAAACCTCAATTTCTCAATCAACTCATCTTCGACAAAGCCTCCACCACCTACCAATGGGGAGAGGAGAACCTATTCAGTAAATGGTGCTGGGAAAACTGGCTGACCACATACAGAAGGATTGAAAGAGGACTCCTATCCAGCCCCATACACAAAAATTAACTCTAAATGGATCAGAGACCTAAATGTAAAACCTCAAACCATAAGAACCTTAGAAAATGAAGGACATACCCTCATGGAAATCGGAACTGGCATCCAATTCCTGAACAAAACCCAAAACCCACAGGCCATAAGAGAGAAAATAGACAAGTGGGACCTCATTAAACTGACAAGCTTCTGCAAAGCCAAAGAAACCATCAAGAGAGCAGGGAGACATCCTACAGTCCGGGAAAAAGTATTTGCCAACTCCAGGTCTGACAAAGGCTTAACATCTTGGATCTACAAGGAACTCAAACATGCTGAAAATAAAAAAATAAACAACCCCATTATAAAACGG
>NW_007233041.1:497282-520986 GCF_000164805.1 Carlito syrichta
GAACAAAATCATGAATTTTGCAGCAACCTGGATGGAACTAGAGTCTATAATACTGAGTGACCTCTCACAGAAACAAAGATCTGGGAATCACATGTTCTCACTCATATAGTGGACCTTGATCATCCAACGTAATATCATAAGAAAATTACTGACAGTGGTGGGAAACTATGGGGGGGAGGGGAAGGGAGATGGGATTAATGGTAGTAAATATCTGTCCGGGGACGGGTAGACACCTCTTATCAACAAGTGTGCCTGAACGAAGCATATTTGTATACCTAACCCTTAACAATACCATAATAACAAATATTGATTATAAAAAAAGAGTATTTTCTTCTAGAAGTTTCCCAAGGGCTATTACTAAGTGTGAGAAATATTGGGAAGATCACAGCAGAATGGTATGAGTCACTTTCCGTCTGCATATGGTTAAGTGCACTTGCCACAATTTAAATAAAATAAAAAAGGCAAGATGAAGTTTTTTTTAAAAAAAGAAGAGCTGGGGATGCAGTAGGTAGAGAAATCGGGAAGAACATTCTTGGCGGTGGGAAAAGTAAATATCTTTCATATCGAGACCCGAATAAGGACAGATGAAGACAAGGGCACACAATTCAGAGAAGCTGCAGTGCAGGGTGGGCGGCCAGTGGGGCTGATGCTGGTCAGGCACAGAAAGGATTACACCAGAGGGTGTCATGGACCAGGCTACGGAGTTGGGACACTATCCAGGAGGAAACGGGAAGGCATTACTTATAAGAAGATAAGGGGCTTGGCTTGGTGGCTCAACCTGTCATCCCAGCATGTTGGGAGGCCGAGGAGAGTGGATTGCCTGAGCCTGGGGATTCGAAACCAGCCCGGGCAACTTGGAGAGACCTCGTCTTGACAACTAATCAACAGTTAGCCGGACACAGTAGCGTGCACCTGTAATTCTGGCTACTTGGAAGGGTGAGGCAGGTGGATCGCTGGAGCCCATGGGTCGAGGCTGGGGTGGCACTCCAGCCTGGGTGACGGAATGAGACTCCAACTCAAAAAAAAAAAAAGATAGAAGAAGAAAAGGGCACTCATTTCCACACGAGAATGTGCTTGCTTCCTGGAACTTATTACGATGAACACTGACTTCATTGCTTCTGTCTTGACTCTGAGCTTCTTGAGGACAGGGACTGCTTCTTGCATGTGTATGACCTGGGCCCATCACAAACCTGATGGAAAATCTGAAGAACGTGCCTATTCCCAAGGCCCCATCACCTCATGACTGTTCTACCTGTCTTTCCATTCTAGGATGCTGTCTTCTGGCCCCAACTTCGGGCAGCGTGTCCCAGGAGGCAACACTCTGTCCTGGTCCAGGTGCAGGTACTGTCATGCTTACCTTGGATTTCTGGGTAGAGGGCCATGTAAAGCAGACCCCAGCGCAGCGTGGTGGAAGTTGTCTCAGTTCCAGCAAAGAACAGGTCCAAGGTGGTGCAAATGAGGTTTTCTTCATGGAAACTCGTAGCAGCATTGCCCGTGTGCTAGAAAGGACAATGTTTAATGTGATTTATGGTTTATTTAGAGGATTCCTGGTTGCTATAACACACAGGGATGTCATCTAGGAGGAAATTTGGAAGGAAAGGTCCCCAGAAGAAACAACTTTCCCTTGGAAAGGGGCAGAGGCTCTTCAAGAGGCAGAGGCTGATTACAGCAATATCATTAGCATTGCCTACCCCAAGTGCTGGAAGCTTTTGGGGTCGGTGAAAATTGAGAAAACTATTTTCTCTCTTTTAAAGTCAGGATCTCACTCTCACTCCACCACCCACGCTGGATGGAGTGCAGTGGCAAGATCATGGCTCAACACAGCCTTGACCTCCTGGGCTCAGGTGATCCTTCCATCTCAGCCTCCTGAGGGACTAAAGGCATGGACTACCACACCCAAATAATTTTTATCTTCATTTTTTCATTTTTTATAGAGATGAGGTCTCAATGTTGCCCAGACTTGTCTCGAACTCCTGGGCAGAAGCAAACCTCTCGCCTCGGCTTCCCAACGTGCTGGGATTACAGGGATGAGTCACCATGCCCAGCCCAAGACAACTATTTTCTTATGCCTGTAATTTGGGAAAAGTTGCTAGTACAGTGGGAGGAGGATGAGATATAAATAAGAGATTTGGCTTCCAATATGAGTCACTACACTCAGTAGCTGTGTGAGCTGGAGCATAGTACTTAACCTGTCTGTGCTCCAATCTCCTGTTTTATAAAACAGAAATAACAATGCTCACCCTGAAGATGGCATTGTGAATTATGTGAATGCAAGGGCACATAGTAAATACCCAGCCAATGTTTGCACTGATAACAGAAAGAATGGAATTCCTCTTATGAGCAACAGTTCTCATATCTTCTTATCCATCTCTTCCTTACCAATATGAACCTCTCTGATTTCATCAACCATTCCTTAGGCTACGCTGTCATCTTTGCCATCCTCCTCCAAAGCTTTAGTTTGTCCAATGTTGCTCTGAATGTTAATGGTCCCCTACCTGCACACCGCAGAGCAAGGAAAGTCTCCTCTGAGGAGAGAGCAATGCTTCTATTAGTGTTATGCCAATAAGGTAAAATAAGAGGGAAAGAAATCCACCATCCTGACCACTCCAGGTGGAAGAATCATGAACTTGATGTGTTAAGATTGTGACTGGCCAGCATGGTGGTCCATACCTGTTATTCCAGCCCTTTGGGAAGCAGAGGTGGGAGAATTGCCTGAGCCTGGGGGTTCAAGACCAGCCTGGATGAATTGGCAAGACTTCGTCTCTCCAAGAAATCAAAACATTAGCCGGGTATCATGGCACACATTTGTAGTCACAGCTACTTGGAAGGCTGAGGTGGAAGGATTGTCTGAGCCCAGGAGGTCGAAGCTGCAGTGGTGGTAAACGTGCTGCTATACTCCAGCCTGGGCGACAGAGTGAGATTCCGATGCAAAAAAAAAGAAAAAAAGATTGTGATGCTGATTCAGTGACGTATATTAACCAGATGTGTTAACGGCCACATGTCCAGTTTGACTCTTTTCCCCGTTTCTGGCCTATAATGATCAGATGGTGTGGGGAGTTGAGGGCAAGGTTACAGCCTCATTCAGGCCTTCAGGTTAAACGCTGGCATCCACCTCATTTTGACTTGTGTTCTGCAGTGGGGACTGAGAGGAGGGGTAGGTAATCAGGTCCAGGCCCAACTAATGATAAAACAAGCCTTTGGGGCTCAACTGTCACTTTTCCCTTTGGCATCGCTCCTTCAGAGATGGGCCGAGAGTAGGGGATGGCGGGTGAAAAGGCAGCATGTGGGTACCCACAAGACCTCAAGCCAAACACCATTAATTGCTGATTTTCATTTCTAATTGCCTTGTCGATCCTTTAATGCTACCTTACACTTTCTGAAATACTGCTCCCATTTTTACTCTCCGTCATAGGCTGAATATTGGCCTGTAAAGGTGTCCCTCTTAATCCCCGGAACCTGTGGATGCTACCATGTAAGGCAAAAGAGACTTGGCAGATGTGGCTAGGGAATTTGAGATGGGAAGATGATCCCATTTCAAATTGGGTCCAGTGCCATCATAAGGGTCTTTTTATTTTTATGATCATCTTTAATTGTTTTTCCGTAGGGGTCTTTAAAACCATTTTTTCATTTTAAAGATGTGCAGTACAAGTCAGGATTAGGTACACAGGTGGTCAGCCCTCACTTCGCCTGGTTTATGATCAAGCAGCTTTGGTGATGTTTTGTGTCCGCCCCCCTCCGGCAGCGTCCTGCTACTGCCAATCCCTTTCTTGTAGTGTTATGATAAATATTCAAGGTCTACTTATGAGTGAGAACATGTGGTATTCGGTGCTTTGTTTCTGTGACAGACCACTGAGTGTGATAGACTGTAAATCCATCCAAGTTGCTGCAAAGTCCATAATTGTGTCCTTCTTTATGGTTGTGTAATATTCCATTGTGTATGGGTCTTTATTGGAGAAATGCAAGAAGGTCGAAGTCAGAGAGAGAGAATGTAAAATGGAAGCAGAAACCAGAGAGAAGAAAAAGTGCTTGTGCTGCTATCTTTGAGGAGGAAGGAAAGGGCCACATGCCAGAAAATAGAGGAATTCTCGAGAAGCGGAGAGAGTCACAGAAACAGGTTCTCCTCTAGAGCCTCCAAAAGAGGCCAGCCAGGCCAACACCTTGACTTTAGCCCAGTGAAACTGGTTTCATGCTTCTGTCATCCAGAAATGTAAGAGAATAAATCTGTGCTATCTTTAGCCACCAAGTTTGTGGTGATTTGTTACAGTAGCAATTGAAAATGAATACACCCCTATTTGTTCTTCAACGACAAAACGCAGACCACAACGTTGGTTTCCTTACCTTTGTCATTTCCTTGAGGTAAGCATCAATAAAGTCTCTTGTTTCTGCAGGATTCCAATCTCTCCTGTGTTTTTCAATCACATGAGAAACAAACAATTTCAATCTTTCCCACTTGCTGATGAGAGTTTGGTGGGGTCCGGGCAGGAATTTCATTATCCGTGGAAAGATATTGTAGAGCTAATTGACAGAAAAAAAACAATCATGGAGACAGCATGGTGCCATTCTCCTACATTTTAAGACAGCAGAAACCATTTTTTCATCTCTTTTACTTGCTCACACTTAAACTTGGGTCAACATTGACTCTTCTTTTCTGTTACTCCTCTAGCAAAACACTTCAGCTCTCCATCCAAAATATACCCAGCCTCAGACCACTTCTCCCTACCCCAGCGGTTTGCCACCCTGGTGCAGACCACCAATGTTCTAACCTGGATGCTGTAATAGCTCTTAGCAGGTTTCCCGATGCCATTCTCAACCCCATTCCCAGCTCATTTTCCACAAAGTTGCCAGAGGGATCATGTAACAGTTTAACCATGTTGATCCCTTGGTTCTCAATCCTCTGATGGCTTGCCTCCACACTCTGACAAAGTCTAATATCATTCCTCGGGCCTGTGAGCCCTACAGAGCTGACCCTACACACCCACCACCCCCTTTTAAACACTCCTTGTCACCTTATCTTACTCTCTACAGTCCAGTCCACAATGGCTTCAGTGATCACACCAGACTCCTGTTTTAGGCCTTTGCAGTTGTTATTCCCTCTGCCCAGAAAGCTCTTCCTCTGAAATCCAAATAACCCAGGCCTCTCATTTCAGTAGGGCACTGCTGTGTGTTACCTCCTTGGAGCTGTGTTACTTGATGGTCCTATCAGTGGCAACATCCCATCACCTTCTGTCCATGCCTTTGTCCTGTTTTATTTTCCTTCATGGCAATTATAACTAATGTGTGTGGTTGTCTCCCCCACTATACTGTAATCTCGGTGTGGGTAAGACTTCACATTTTTCACTGAAATAAAGTGGTTATTGAATGAATGTTCTTTAATGTCCAGTGGAAAATAGAGAGTATGACATAACGGAAACTCACCTAGACTTAAAATGAGACAGAAATGGATGTGACTGTTTGCTCTGGTCCTTTCTAGTCATACTAGTTTGGTAATAGTAATTGATCTGTAATTTAACTAGCTGCCAGTAGGGCTCCAGTGTGGTCTGGGGACCAAATGGCATGAGAGACATAGAGCACTTTACATAGAGCTGGCGGGCCATTCTCTGTACTTGCTTGCACATGCCATTCCAGATTGCACACACCATGTTGCTTCATTTCATCTTCACAGGCTTGTGGTGAGAATCAATAGAGAAAGAGTATGTGTAGTTGTCTATCAAAATGCCTGGCATATTCTAAGAGAAGAAATACTTTTCACCTCTATCCTTCTGCCTCTTTAATCCTTCCAGGAATTTATTTTCCCAGATACATGTACTAAACTGTCATGGCTTTCTAGACTCTATCTAGGAGGAAAGCAAATGGAAACACTGAACTGGGGACTGCCATGACTAGGCATGAAAGCAAGGAATTCAAAATAACGTTGATAATCATAATAATAGCTCATATACATTATGGTCATTTCATGCATCAGGAGTCATACTAATTGCTTTATCAGTTTTGGTGTGATGGGTCCATAAAGCTCCAGGGTGATGAATAAAAAAAAATCTTCCAGATAGATCATAAAAAAAAAACTAATAGTCAATGAAGACAGTGAGGGCTTAGATGCAGCCAGAGAAAAAGGAAAAAAAGTGCTTTGGAAGGAATAGCATTTATATTTTGAGCTGACTTTCTATGTCACCACTGGGACCCCAGAGGCTGGAATAAAGAGGAAAAAAAAGTCAAAAATTTAAAAATATAATTAGAGTAAAATAAAGATATTTTTGATAACTGAAATTATAAAAATTTGCCACCACTGAAGGAAACTCAGGAGGAGGCTCTGAAATACAAGATGAAATGATTAAAAAAGAATCTGGGCTAGGCATGGTGGCTCGTGCCTGTAATCCCAGAACTTTGGGAGGCAAGGTGGGACAACTGCTTGAGCCCAGGAGTTGGCGACCAGCCTAGGAAACATAGTAAGATCTCGTCTCTACAAAAAATAAAAAATAAAAAAATTAGCCAGTCATGGTGGTAAGTGCCTGTGGTCCTAGCTACTCAAGAGGCTGAGGTGGAAAGATCACATGAGCCCAGGAGGTCGAGGCTGCAGTGAGCCCTGATTGTATGACTGTCCGCCAGCCTGGGTGACAGAGTGAGACCCCGACTCAAACAAAACAAAAATTGGTAAATATGTGGGTAAATACAAGTAAATGTTGTCTTTATAAAACAATAATAATAATAATGTGTACTTTTAAAAAACCCTAAAATATGTGATAATAGTAGCCTAGATAATTGACCAGAGGTTAACTTCCTAAAGCTCTTGTATTATTCTGGGGTAGGATAAAGATATCAACTTTAGATGTTGGCATTTTTATTACACATATTAAAATTTTTAAGTAAAGACTAAAATAAAATAACTGTTCAGTTTTTAAACTAATACAGGGAGAAGTAAAATGAGAAGAACATTCAATCACAATGAGTCAAAAAGGAGAAGAGAATACACAGATATACAGAAATCACAAAAATTATTAGAAATTAGTTATATGTTTTCAATAATTTTGATAAAAGGAATGAAATGCTCTAACAAAAAGACAAGGACTGTCAAGTTGTATACAAAATTTACATCCAACTTTATGCTATAAAAATGAAGCATCTAAAATAAAGGATGGTAGAAAGTAAAAAGATGTGAGAGTACTAACCAGATGCTAAACAAAGGAAAGATGATTACTATATTCATTTCAGACAATATGACCTTTAGGGAATAAAATACTATTAGACATAAAGAACATTACTAAATAGTTATAAAAGTTTCAATTCACTAGGGAAAAAAACAATTTAAACTTTTATGTACCTAACAACATAGCTATAAAGTATATACAGTAAAAATTGATAAAAACATGTGAATTAGATAAACCCACCATCTTAGTAGGAAATTTTAGCACAGTGGATATTCTAGTCAATGAAACAACAAAAGGTATATAATAAATAAAGACTGGAAAGGAAGAAACAAAGTTATCATTATTTGCAAGTAGTATGATTGCCTACGAAATCACCCAAAGAGTAATTATAATATTGATAAGAGTTTACCAAAGTTGATCAATTAAGAATTAATGCCCAAAAGTCAATTGCAAAGAGGAAATAAAAGAATTTGAATACCACCAACTTGAATTACCTAAGAAATAATGGATCTAGACAATGAGCATTAACAGTTTTCTAACCACTAGGTAAAAAGGAGAAGGGCGATAATAAAATGGACAGATCAGTCTGATGACACCCGAGCCCACTGATCATCCTAAATGCAAGAGACAACCAGACATAAGTACCTCCTGGAAAGTAGCTCTTTCAAATAATAAAATAGATTCTGGTCAGTCCTCTAGGTTTAATTACCAATGTACATGAGACACAAAAATAGAAGAACATGTTAAATGCCAAAAGAATACAATCAGTAAAATCCAGAATGTGTGATGCTCTACAGAGCAAATGACTAGATTTTGTAAATAAATAAATTGTAAAGAAAAAAACAGAGGAATGGCAGGAAGCCATAAATTAAATGAGACTTGAGAGACATAGCAATCAAATACAATATACAGTTCCAGTTTAGATTCTGATTTAAAGAAAACAACCAAAAAATAATAATATTTATAAGACATCTGGGGACATCTAAACACTACCTGCATGTTTGAAGACATTAAGTAATTATTGTTCATATTTTTCAGGTACAGTGTCATCTTATTTTTGTCAAATACGTTCTTTAAAGATTATATGCTATAATTTATTTAGAATCATTTATGGATAAAATGATTGAGGTCTGAAATTTGCTCCAAAATAACTCAGGAATAAGGAGGTGCAGCAGTGGGGCATGGATACAGATAAAATGAGGTTAGCTGTGTGTTGATAATTGTTGGAGCTGATTGACAGGTACATAGTAATTCATGACTGTATTCTCTCCACTTTTATATATGTGTGTAATTCTCAAAAATGAAGTGTTTTTTTTAACCGCATAAATTTTTAAAAATTTTGATTATGGCAGACTGAGTAATTCAAGGCCAACCTTTTCACTGAGAACAGCAAAAATAGATTAAAAAGATATATGCATGCACATATAAACACACATACATATATACGTAACAAGGTTGTGAGGTAACAAGGCTTAGGGGAAGAAGAAAACCCACGATATGAACCTGATACTCAGGGCCTATTTATCCCCTAGAAATGTCTACCACATTCAGAAAAGTGGTTGAGAGACCAAGAAGTTGAGTTGAGTTTTTGACAGAGTCAAAGGCCTAAGGGACAAACATTGAGGTGCAGGGCTCACCAAGGAAGGAGAGGGATTTGAACCCCAAAGGACCACACCCTATGAAATTAGAAGATTGATATTAAGTGTTGGTAAGCATGCAAATAGCACAACCAGTTTGGAGGTCTTTAGGCATCTTTTATGGTTCAGATATATATGCAAGAGAAATGAGTGGATGTGTCCACAAGAATACTTGTATGGGGAGTTTCATAGCATCCAAAATTTGGAAACAACTTAAATGTTCATCAATAGAGAAGAGAGTAACAAACAAACAGTGGCGCATTCATGCAATGGAACACCAGTCTGCATTAAAAAAGAGCAACCAACCCAGATGAAACTCAAAGCAACCAGCTGAGCTAGATGCCAGACACAGAAGAGTATCTCTGAGGGAGGAGGGAAATGGATGGGTTGGGGAGGGACAGATAGGAGAGGCTCAAAGGCAATAGCAATTCCATTGTTCTTTTACAAAAGAATAACACAGTGCATAGGTGTATGTCATGTAAAATTCTGCACTTTACATGAGTGTTAGAAATGTTTTTTGCATATAGTAAATATTTGATATTATTAAAAACACTAAAGTCAACAGATTGATTTCAAACAAGTTCGTGTTGAAATCAATTTTAGAAGGTTATATTTTAGCTTCAACACCTACCCCCAAACAAAAAAGAAAACTCCATCTGTGTCTGGCATCAGCCCTAATATCTTTAACCAGGAAATAAAAAGAGAACTGCCTTACCTGGCACCTCATTGAAGCCTCCATACATGTGACTTCATCCAATAACTTTAGCAGCTCCTGAAACTGACCATCCTGGTACTCAAAGCGCTCCCCAAAGGTGATGGAGCAAATGATATTGGAAACTGCATTGTTGATCTTGAAGTGAGGGTTAAAAGACTGTCCTGGAGGTGGAGGAAAAACAAGAAGAATCCTTCTAATTGGTTTGTCTCTACATCCTACACTTCCTTCTAGTGGTGCTCAGGATAACATACTGTCCAGATAACGTAACATAAAACAAACCTAGTATAGAACAATATAGAGGCTCCAGCCACCTCACCTTATGCAGGTTCTGAAATTCAGTCAAGCACTCAGTCAATGCTAGGGAAATCAAACTGATATCCAGAGCTTAAATTTAGTAATGTGTTTATTGCTCATCTTCGTGCATTTAATTCTAGAACTCCTTGAGGGCAGGGTCATGGTGACTTGTCCCCTTTTCTATCTTTAGTGCCTAGCGCAGTGCTGGGTGCAGGACAAGCACTTAGGCTTTTAAAAAGTATCTGTTTAATAAATCAGTGAGCTACAGTAGCCCACATTTGTCCTATGAAATGCTCACCGTTCTCCTCTTTAATTGCCTCAGTGAGGTGATGGGCCTCTTCCTGAATGCGTTCCTCTAAGCTCTTCTTTCCTAAACCAAAGTTTCTTAGTGCTGTCAGGGTGAATCTTCTTTGCTCCTTCCATATCTGGCCATTCGACATGATCAATCCTAAGAAAAAGAAATTCAACATTAGGGTATTCTCATTCTATAATGTGAATATCCAGCAAATGACATGGAGATGCATATCAAGATGGGAGAAGAAGAAGGGCATTAAGGTATTTGAAAATTATTCAGAGAAATAATCCCAAAGCAGTAGGCATAATGGCTAATAGTTACTGATTGCTTGCAATGTCAGGCACTGTAGTAAGTATTTTTTGTGCATTATGTAATTTAATGCTCACAGAAACTCTATGGGTTAAGTACAATTATCCCTTGCCCCGCCATTTTACTAATGAGAAAACTTAGATATAGGGGATAAAGGACAAAGAAAACTTCACAAGGTCACTCAGCTAGTAAGCAGCTAAATGGACATCCAAATTCAGATCTGTCTGATTCCAAAACCTATTCTTTATTAGTCAGGCAAGTAAAATTAAGTATTTATGTTATGCTAAATAGTAGGCATACGCTCATGTATAAGACAAAGTCCATACTCTTAAGAAGGCAAAGGAAGGCTTTATAGGAGAATTCCTGTCTAAACTAGACCTTAAAAATGAAGGAAAAACTCAAGAAAGCAAGGAAGAGTGAATATTCCATATAGAAAGATCAGCACAGGCAAAGGAAACAAAACATCTTGGTGTGTTTGGCAGATCACCATTTATTTCTTAATGCAGGTAAGGTCATGCTCTGCTCTATTTCCTCATTTCTGGAGCACTCCTCAATGCCTTTTAATATCTGCCTTTGGCCTCCATCACCCAATGAGATGACCTTCCTTGTTGTCAACTCCAGGGATACCTTTCAACCTCATCTTATGTGAATCTTTCAATAGCACCAGACACTTCTTTCTTGAGACACTCCCTTCTAGTGGTGCTCAGGATAACATACTCTCCAGATTTTCTTCCCAATATCTTTAGGTCTAAGCCCTCTTCTCATCCTCTCCTCCATTTCTGGGAAATCACATTAACTCCTAAAATTTTAAAATAACATTGATGGTGACCATCTATCCCAGTCCCTTAGCTCCAGACCCATATATACAACAACTGCCTGCTTGACTTTACTGATTTAAAGGTATTTCAAATTCAGCATATCCATGACTGAACTAAAGAGTTTCTCCATACAACTCCCCACCCAAGGTCAACCAATCTAAACACCTTGTTCCCTGCTAAGTGCTCCATTTGTGCCTCATCTGACAATTTGGGTGTCACCTCAACCTCATTCTCCTGACATCATGCCTTGTTAGGTTTACCTCCTGGATTCCTTGAAACCATGTGTTTTCATTGCCCCTATTCTTGTCTAAACACTTCCCTAGTCCAATCTACCTCCTTCTTTAACCTAACATGCTGCAAAGGTCTCTTTTTCCAGTTATGCCATCCTCTAAATGCCAACCTAAATGAGTTTTTTAAATGTACAGTACAAACATGATAATTCCCTTCAGTACCATTCAAGAGCTTTCGTTGTTATTAGGATAAAAGCCAACATCCTTAACAAGAACTTACATGAACTTTTCCTGGCCAAGTTCATCTCCATTGAATGATTTTTTAATCCCCATGTTTGACACATTGGCCAAGTTTATTGCCCTTCTTTTTTTTAATTTATAAATTGTGGGGTATAATTCAGAAAATGCTTCTGTTTATTTCATGGCAATTTTGAGTATTCATGCCAACCTGTTCCAATATAGACTGGAAGGCTCAAGACGCCCTGTGTATCAAAGCCTCCATGACAGAGCGTAAAGAGCTTGAGACAAGAAGCAGCGGCAGAAGGAAGCAGATCCACACCCATTTTCCTAAAGGAAGAGGTCTGGAGTGGGCAAGCAGAAAGAGAACACATTGCCTCTGGCTCTGCTTCTGCCTCTGCTATAGTTGGGGAAAGCACCCAGAGTGAGTTTATGCAAGAAATGTGGCTTCTCCTAAATCTGCTAGGGCTGACTCTGTCAAATCTTCCGAAAGGGTGGCTTCAATCTGAAAATGTGGGCATCCATCTTCCTTCAATAGCATGAATTTTATAATGGGGTTGTTTTCTAGGATTGCTGGAAAATTATAGTCACAGAGGTGCATTTAGCAGATCATAAGAATATCAAACACACACCTTACATTGACCAAGAAACTTACCATTATTCTTAAAGACACGGTCTCGGAGGAGGGTCATTGGGCGGTTCATAAAATTTTGGTCCATGTGAATAAGGACTTCTTTGATTAAGGGCAACCCAGTAATAAGAACTGAAGACATGTCACCCATATCCATGCTAAAAACGTTCCCGTATTTCTTCACATACTGAAAAACAGGTAAAAACAGTTGAATATGAACATGTCTGTATGTTCAGGAATAGAAGGTGTGTGTGTGTGTAGCTGGAAGAGATCATATTGAGGAGAAATGGGGAAGAGAGAGAGAGAGAGAGTGCACACATTGGTCTGATAGGAATATTTTAAATTTCCTTTTCACCTCTTCTTAATGAGGTTCAGATTCAATTCACTCCAGGGTGTGGAAGTTTCCTTACAAGATATCCATTCATATCATCAACCAACATATTAACTGAGTGAGCAACTACCACGTGTCCCCAGAGTGAGGCATGAGGTTAAAAACGGTAATAAAATAAATGAGGTCTCCAACCTCAAGCATCCTAGAGTCTAGTCTAGATTCAGCACATCTGAATCTCCAAAGAAGAGTGAGTTACATTTAGTCTGAGTCTGGTGTAGCAAGCATGGACTTTTTAAAAATTTTTTATTTTTTATTTTTATTTTTTGAGTTGGAGTCTCACTCTGTCACCCAGACTGGAGTGCAGTGGCCACTCCTGGCTACCACAGCCTCGACCTGCTGGGCTCTGGCGATCCTTCCGCCTCAGCCTTCCAAGTAGCTGGAATTACAGCTACCACGCCTGGCTAATTTTTTGATTTATTGTAGAGATGAGGTCTCACCAAGTTGCCCAGGTGGGTCTCGAACCCGCCGGCTCAGGCAATCCACTCACCTCAGCCTCCCAAGGCACGGGACTACAGGCTGAGCCACCGAGCCCGGCAAGCATGGATTTTTTAGTAAATCACCATATCTCTTGAGCCAAAAGAGAACTCCCCTACCTAGACAGAGCATAGATAAGAGAAACATGTGTAAGATAACAGAAGATGAATTATAGGGTGGAGGCCAGGCATGGAGAAAAGCTATCTAGCTCTGGAGTTATGTGAGAATCTTGGCTCTACAAGTCAATCTCTGTGAGTTTTTGGGGGAGCTGCTTCACTTTCAGAACCTCAGCTCCCCAGATATAAAAGGAAGAAAATTATTCCTTCCTCCTTCAAGTTCTGTGAAGAAGAATGAGAGCAGCAATGTGAAAGGCACTTTGTTTTCTGGTTCTGGGCGCACAGCCACCCAGCCAGTCTCTGAGGAATGAACTGGCTCTGAGTGCAAAGGGCTGTGGATGTACGCTCATGGTGGCAAAGGGGACAAGAGTCCATCGGCGTGTGGGAGGAAGGCACTTGTGGTAGCAGACCGCAACATTCCCTATGGACACCCTGCTATGTGCCTTTCATGCTTCAACTTAAAATCTCATTTCACCACCACTCTACAATAGTGATGAGTTTCCTTGTCTTTTAGAGAAAGGAAATGGGTTGTAGCTAAAGTAATGTAGCGGAGGTGACAAAACTATTGCGTGGGGGAGTTTGCTGGGTATTATGTAAGATTTGAGGACAAAGAAATGAAACTGAGATGACTCCAGAACCTTAGAGGTCAGTGGGAGTGAGAGAGTGAAAGTGAGAATGAGATTGAGGGCGAGAGAGCGCATGGGGCTGGGGAGAGAGAAAATGGAAGAGTGTGTGGTGTGTTTATGAAGATGCACAAGTGTGCAGATATGGGCATATATGGCTTGGAGGACAGGGTACTGTCACCAGTCAAAGTCTGCTTAACATATCTATTCGAGAAAGGGCCTTAAGTAGACTACCCCTGTCTTTTGTCTGCCTGGGTTGTATGTAGCTGCAGGCAGTGGTATCACACAGAAGGGCTCCACTTCCCCCAGGGGTCTGTGGCCCCTCCTCCCCAATCCTGATCCACTCACATCTACACCCCACCACGTCACTCTTAGAACCCTGGACATAGGGTCTCCATCAGAGCAAATATAATGCATTCGGTCTTATCCCACCACCCTGCTCCCACATTAAAGACCAAGCCTGGCCTCAGTTCTTTTGGCACAGAGTCCTTCATCAATGTTAATCTTGCTAGGAAGGGCAGAGCCAAGGTTCAACCTCAAGTCAGTTTGCCTCTAAAGTATATGTCTTGCTTCTAAGAAATGGCAGTAATGGGTCCATACAAATCAAGTAGATTCAAATTTCACCTTGCTGAATACGTGGATGACCTTCGAAGGCCTTACAAGAAGGACTTCTTGATTAATTTAGAATATTTCATAAGGTTGTTTATGGAACTGCTGTAAAATCTTAGGCTAAGTTAAATGCCTCCTAACTGGCAATGTATATAATGTAAAACCTCAGTTTTTATCTGGAGGAATTAAAAAATCATTACTATTTACTGAAGTAAACTTATTTGAGTTCCATCTCTACCAGCTCTCTGACAGTGTATATTTCTAGCTCAATAGAACTAGATTTAAAAAAAAACTTTTATGATATTATCAACTGTGTAAACATAGATAGGTCAAATTACCTCCTGGAGCCCTGGGATTGATGATGTACCTAACAATTCTTAGGTACACCTTGCTAATCATTGCCAATTGCTTTACAAGGACTAAATGACTCAGAGGGCAGCTGGGAAGGCTTTGTAAGATAGAGCATACTTTTCAATGTACATCATTAAACAAGTCATTAAAAAAAACAAAGAATAAGGGAACAAAATAAGATGACTCAGAAGGTGAAAACACGCTTAAAATTAAGAAGAGAAAATGGGAAAAGTTGAAAAACAGGAGTCATAAAAGTCAGACACAGGCAATAGGAGGCAGGAAATTTAATACTAGGAGTAAAAATTCCAAAGGAAACCTAAGAATGTTTTAAAAGATGAAGCAAAATAAATGTTTAGAATAAAGAACAAGAAGTAAAGGGTTAGTGAGACAAGAGATTGAACCATGACTACCAAGAGATATAAAGTTGAGAGAGATTCCACTTAATCTAAACTGTTAAATTGAAAAACCAACAGAACAAAGATTCAAAGAGAGGAAAAGAAAAAGAGGGTAACAAGTCACACTCCTACCAGCAGACAGAGGGTCTGTCTCCTGAACTCTCACCAGCACTGCTCTCTGTGTGTGGTGTGTGTGTGTGTGTGTGTGTGTGTGTGTAATCATAATATACAAGTGCATGTTGTTTCTATATTTCTCTGGGGCTTAACATATTTCCCTCAGTCTGTATGTTGTATTTTTTAAATCACCTGTTTATGTCTTCAAATGTTTTTGTTTTGAGATGTTCAACTTCTTTCTCATGGATGCATAGAATATCTAATTAAAAGTTGCAAATATAATTTTATTTTCAGTACATGCAAATCTGGAAAAATAGCTACCAAAGTTCTACAGAGGTACTGCTGAATGTGTGTGTGTGTGTGTGTGTGTGTGTGTGTGTGTGTGTGTGTATGTGTGTGTGTGTGTGTGAGAGAGAGAGAGAGAGAGAGAGAGATAGAGAGAGAGAGATAGTGGCAGGGTGGGGACAAGGAGAGGTAAAAGTCTCTCATGCTAAACCTGTATTTTAATATGCTGTCTCACTGTGTATGTCTTGCCTTTATAGTCAAAAAGCTTTTCTATCCAATAAAGCAAACAAGAACAAAAAACTTAAGGAAATGAAGAATAAAGCTTTATAACAGTGGTTTTTAACTTTTTTTGAGTCACAGACTCCTTTGAAACTCTAGTGTATGCCATGAATCTGCTCTCCTGTAAAATCCTGTACACATAAATACTCTTATACATCTGGTTTCAGGAGTTTACCACTTCCCTGGGACCCATGGACTTCTGCAAAGAATAATGGTCTAACAGATAGTTCTTGAGGCTATGCCGGTTTCTGAGAACACTCTGTGGAAATCAAATTCATGTTCAGTTCAACAGGCTTTTATGAGATGTTTAAAAGTTGCCAGACACCTTCTGGAATTGGTATACGTGGAGGCAATACAAAGATCAATATGATATGGATGTTTTCCTAAAGTGTCAAAGTCTCTTGGAAGAGGCTGACAGTGCAGAAAAAAAATTGCAGTGCATAGTAGAAGATGACATATTTCATAATGCTGATAGAAAGGGACATGAAGCTATTGCAAGAAGGGATGAATTTCCACCACAGATATCGGCAAAAAAATTTTAAGAAGAGATGGAACTTGTGTTGGTGTCAGAACTTAAATGAAGGTCAGTATGCCAGAATAAAGAAAAGAAAGAAAAAGACTTTTAAAAGTAAGAAAGGGAGAGAGACAAAGAGAGAGAAGGGAGGGGATTGAGAGAGAGAGAGAGGAGGCAAACACAGTTTAGGTGTGAGAACACTATATGCGAATGCAAAGGCAAGAAATATGGGTGTTTGTAAGTCCTAGACCAGGAAAGAGGAGCCCAGCTGTTGCTATGAGCTCTTGGGCAGGATACACACTGTCTCCGTTCCAGACTTCCTATTTGGGTATAAAGCTGGCGTCATGGATGATCTCTCTCAAGTCCCCTCCAGGCTATCAGTCTGGGGTTCATGATATTGACTCTGGCTCCAGTGCACCTCTGAGTTTATGTTGTCCCTTGATTAGTATACCTGTTGGCAGTGTCACCTGTGGCTCTCCCAGCCTGGGCTACATCATATGCTCTCCTTCCTTATCTTTGCCTTTGACGCATTTATGACAGAGTTTATTAAAACCTTTCAATAAGGTACCTAGAAGTAGATAAAAAATCTTCCCCCCAGAAACAGCCATATGTCTTCCATTCCCAGAGTAATCCCTTTAAACCTTCGATTCCCATGCTGTGCTCCATGTGATGGTTTAAAAACATGTACTGTGAAGCCTCATTGCCTGGATGACACAAGCACCTCCACTGTGTATCTCAGTTTCCTCATCTGTAAAATGAAGAGAATAATATCCGCAAAAATGTATATTTATATATGGGTGTTTGGAAACAAGAGAGCTATCCAATCTGATTGGGGCATAGGGTTCATTAGAGAGCACCGAACGTGTAATAACCCAAGGCCAGGGGCTAGGGAATGCAACAAGTCCTTCACTTTAAGAGGCTCACAATTTAATAAAGCAAACAGATAAACAATCAGTTCTCATTATTAGCATTCTGTACAATACAGTATTTAATGGGGGAGGGTGGGGGTTAGCAAGCACATAAGGGGACCTGGGGCCAGGGACCAGGTAGGCTCCCGGAAAAGTCGCTTTTCAGTTGATGAGGGAGATGGGAGACAAGGCTGGCAGTATAACCTGAGCTAGAATGAGGAGAGTCTTCATGTCAGGTAAAATATATTAAATCTTGTTTGGTTCACAGTAAGAAGTCTGAGAATATTTGAGTAGAAGAGGTGATGTAAGAGGGTGCTTAAGAGTTTTGATTTGGGAGTCATACAAACCTGTTTCAACACAGTTCTGCTTCTTACTTTCTGTACGATTTTGGGGGAAATTATTTTCCTTTTCTGTTTTAGTTTCCAAATACATAAAAGGGGAGTATTACTAGTTCCCATTTTTAGTATTGTTGTGATAAGTAACCATAATACTAACATTAAACATAATAATATTATTATTATTACTATTGATATTTTAGGGACTGTATTTCGGAAAGAAGACTCTGGTAATTATATTGACAAAGGAATGGAGGGACAGAGACCATAGAGTAGACTGATGCAGCCCATTCAGCAACCAGGCCAGATAGAATGATGCCTGGAATGCAACCAACAACTGACTTTTCTTGAGTTTGTTGCTATAAACATTTAAATAAGGGGGAAGAGTGGAAAATATAGAAATAAGTATCAACTATGTGCTAGACATTCTGGCAGTAACTTGATATTCATTAACTTATTTTGTTCTTATAATAGTCCTATACAGTATTTCCAGTTTTCACAAAACCAGGCACAGAGATTTAGCACATAGCTAGTGTGCATGAAGTCAGGATTCTTTGCAACACACTCTGTAGGTCTCATCCTTCAATGACAGGATAAAGCAATTTTACCTCTTTTTTTTTTCTGAGATGGAGCTCCCTAAGTATTAGTTGGCCACATTTCTTAGCTCTTCTAGGTGTGGCCAATGGGAAGAGGACGGTGATTATATGTGCATCTTCTGGGTCACCTCATTAAACCAAAACTGCTTGCTCACCAACTCTCCCTTCCCCCTTCCCATGGGCCAGAACTCATACATTATGGTGTTGGTGAGGACCAGAACACCAAGATAGAAAGAACTGGAGTTTTGGATAACATTGTGGTACAAAGCAGACTTCCCATCCTGGACCTCCTGCCTACATCTTAACTGTTTTGTGAGAAATAAATAAGTTTCCATCTTATTTACACCATTGTCTTTTGGAGTCACTGCTACAAGTAGCTTGACATGTGTATCATAAGTAATACATTTATCAATCACATTTACTGTTCTCCCACTTTAGTCCAACAAGATTTCATCTATAGGACATTTAAATAAATATATTTAAATAAATGTTCCTATAAATAAGCCATATAGCTCTGGCAGAGAATATTTTAAAAATTGGGAGGTGAGGAGGATGAAAAGCTCCCATCATGCCATGAAAACAGACTAATTTCCTCACTGTCCTCTCACTGTATTTTTCCTCATGCCGTATTCCCCCATTTAAAACTTCCTATCCTGCCGGGTGCGGTGGCTCATGCCTATAATTCCAGCACTTTGGGAGGCAGAGGCAAGAGGATTGCCTGAGCCCAGGGGTTTGAGACCAGCCTGAGCAATATGGTGAGTCCTCGTCTCTACAATAAATAAATAAATAAAAATCAGTTGAGCCTTGTGGCGCACGCCTGTGGTTCAAGCTACTTGGAAGACTGAGGCGGAAGGTTCACCTGAGCCCAGCAGGTGGAGGCTGCGGTGGTCATGAGTGTGCCACTGCACTCCAGCCTGGGCGACAGAGACTACAACTCAAAAAAAAATTTTTTTCCTGACCCTTTACTCCACTTAGCCACCTGCCAAACGTCAAGCATTCTTTTAACATTCAGCCCAATTTTTTCCAACATTCTACAAAAGGTTATCCCCAGGGTTTCCCAATCACAGTGATCAATCTTCTGGTATCCCACTTGATTACCAAGAGTGTATACTACACATTTCATATTCACTGTCTTGTACAGTGCCTGACATATGGCAAGCACTTAATGTCTACTGAATAAATGAACCTATTGAATAAATCAATTATCCTCCACATATGTCATGAAAAGTCAATTATCCTATAGCTATATCATAAAAACTCAAGTAGCATAAGTAGAGAATCGATATATAAGTTAAATAGTCTTGGGTTCAAGTCCTTGTTTTGTAATTATCTAGCTGAATAACCTGGGCAATTCACTTTACTGTTTGTTCTTAGCCAGTTCACTCCCTGGTAAAAAGAACATGCCACCAGGTAATGCCTATCTTGTGTGCATATCATGAATATTAAGTGAAAGTTAACAAAAAAAACTGATATGAGATCTATTAGTACTTAATGTTTCCCAAGTGCAAGAGGGTAAATTTAATTATAACTAAATGACATCATTTAACTCCATTTGTTTTACACCAAGAAATATAAAAATGAAAAACTTTATAAAAGAAAAATAAACACTGTGATGAAAAAATCACCTGGTCAGGGAAAAGATCATAGTCTCAGTTTCATCACTGGTCAGATTTGTGACAGTAGGCAAGTCAGGTAAACTTTCTAGTCACATCTATCTTAGCAGTACTGCAAAGACACAGGTCAAACTTCTTCTTCTTCTTCTTCTTCTTTTTTAAGCTTTCAAACAAAGTTTACTAGCAAGAAAAGAAAGAAGAAGGAAGAAGAAAGATTCATGGCAGAAAGACCTGCTATGGGCAAGTTTTCCAAAGAAGAAAAACCACCAGGTCAAACTTCTTATTGTAGACAAGGTTAAATAAAGGAATTTCATTTTACTTCTACTAATAACATCAACTGACACAGACAAAAATAATTCCAAGAAAAGCCTACTTTTTCTATCAAAAAGGCAGGAAAACAGCCCAACAGGACAGAGATCTTTTAGTCTTTCTATCTCTCTGTTCCAAAGGCAAATACCATGAAAAAAAGACGTGGCCTTCCTCAGTCCTAAAAGATGCTGCAGCAGTGGGGAGGACACTTTCACTCTACCTATGAAGTAATAAGCTGAGTCTGTGAGCTGAATTGTGACTTCCACTCCTGTGCTATAGAACAAGACTCTCTGAAGAAGTTAGGGGGTAGCTTAGGATGCCTGCCCCTCTCATACAGTAATGAAGAGATGTACTTCATACACCATGGAGCAAATGTAGGCAGATCTGTGACTTCCATCCCTGCATAATAAGGAACAGGCTACTCTACCTAGCAGGGTCCTGTCTTCTGTCCCATAGTGCTTCTTCCCAGCCTGCACTGATGAGAATGTGGGGTAGATTCCGGTGAGGGTGGGTATTACAAAGTGTGTTAAACCAAAAAGCACCAAAGAGTCTTTCTAACCTAAATTGACATTTAAATCACTGCTCACAAAAGTGAGCATCAGAATCTAAACGGAATAGTTGTCAAAATACAAGACTTATGTCATATCCAGAGAAAGTCTTATAGTACACAAAATGTCCAGGATACAGTCCAAAATTACTCACCTTATCAAGAACTAGGAAAATCTCAATTTGAATGAGTTGACACCAACACTGAGAGGACACAGACATTGGAATTATAGAATAACTAAAGATTTTACACGAGCTGTTACAGAAATGGTCCAAGAAATAATTATAAACATTTGAAACAGACAAAGAATTAGGAAATCTCAGCAAAAAAATAGAAACTATAAAGAAAAAACAAATGTAAATTTAAGAACTGAAAACTGCAATAGCATACATGAAGAAAACTCAATAAAATAGCACAAGAGCAGACTAGTAATGACAGAAGAATCAGTGAAATTGAAGACACAGGTCAGTAGAAAGTATCTATTCTGAGTAACACAGATAAAATAGATTACAAACAACAAAAATAGAGCCTCAGGGAACTGTGGTACGTCAAGAGACATAACATTTGTGTCATCAATGAAACAGAGTAAAAAAAAAAAAAAGTGGAGTTGAAAAACTATTTGAAGAAAGAATGACTGAAACTCACCAAACCTGCAAAAGACCAACCTACAGCAAGAACCCAAACAGAATGAACCCAAAGGCAACAAACAGTACCACGACCTGTCGTAATCAGAATCAGAGCTCTGAAAATGAAAAACAAAATTTATTGAAAACAAGCAGAGAGGAAAAAGGGGAATAACAATCCAAATTACAGCAGATTTCTTATAACGAAGTAGCACAAAATTTTTAATTGTTGAATGAAATATATTGTCCATCTAGAATCCTATCTCCAGTGGAAATATACTCCAGAAATGAAAGTAAGATAAAGACATTTTTAGGTAAAGAAAAGCTGAGAGGTTTTGGGGTTTTTTTTTTTTTGTTTTTTTTGTTTGCCAGCACACTTGTTCTTAAAGAATGGCTAAAGGAAGCATTTCAGATCAGTAAGGAGATTACAAACTTGGAACATCAGGAATGAGGAAAGAGCAATGGAGAGGGTAAATAAATGGGTAAATACAATAGACTAAACTTCTCTTGAGTTTTCTTTTGATGTTTAAAAGCAAAATGAAAATATTATCTGATGTAGTTCTCAATGTATGTAGAGATAATATTTAAGACAATTTTATTATTAAATGGAGACGGTAAAGGAACCTAAATGGCTGTAAGGTATCTATATTTCACTTGAACTGGTAAGATGTTGACACTAGTAGACTAAAATAAACATATTGTAATCCTTGGAGCAATCACTCCTAAAACAATACAGAGATAGCTCCAAAACACTATAAATAAATAATAATGGAATTATTCTAAAAAATTTCAAGTAGCTTACAGGAAAGGGGAAACAGAAAAATTTTTTAAATAGAAAAATAAAATAAATAATAAAATGGTAGACTTGCGTCCTAATATATCAATAATTACATTAAATGTAAATGGTCTACATTCACCAATGAAAAGACAGGGATTGGCAGAATGAAAAAAAAAAATGACCCAAATATATACCGCAAGAAAGATGATATTTTGAAATGGTATGTCAAATATAATGATATAAGTAGGTTAAAAGTAAAAGGATGAACATAGGCCATGCACATACTAATCAGGAGACAGCTGGTATTGCTGTATTATATCAGAAAAAGTTCAGCAAAGAAGATTATGAGAAATATTTAACAGGGATATTTCATGATAAAAGGGTCAATTCACCAGGAAAATATGACAATCTTAAATGTGTATACACAAAACAACAGAGCTTCCAAATACATGACAGAAACACCATGAGGACTTCATGGAGAATCAGATAAATTCACAATTGTAGTTGAAAACGTCAGTATATGTCTCTTAATAATTGATAGTCAGTAGACAGGAAGTCAGCAGGACACAAGAAATAAACACCACCATCCAATAAGATCTCATTGATATTTATAAAACACTCCACACACATCAACCGTCAAATACACATTTTTTTTTTTTTTTCAAATGCATCAAGAAGCCCCAAGTGTCTCAATAAGGAGTCTGAACACTGTTTGGGAGGACGTGGGAGGCACTGAGAAAATTTAAGCAGAGGAAGGACATCTCTAAACCGTTGCTTGAGTGCAAATGAGTTGCAGGGGAGAAAGCTGAGGAGAAAAGCTCAGTTAGTGTGGTAGCAGTAGCAATCAAGTTGAGATATGCTGAGGATTTAGGTAGCATTATCACAATCTTACCTGTGGGAAATGAAGCTACCAAGAAAGAAAGTACACTTTAAGGATAATAATATAAAAGAGAACAAAGTAATCATATTCTAGATAAGATGTTCCAATAATGTTTAACAAGATATCAGGCAATTAAACGAGTTAAGGAACATGCCTAGTACTCTTAAGTAGTCAACATTTAATAACGTCCCATCCCCTGGAAGGGCAGGTGACATGTCAGTTGATGGGTAAGGGGAAAAAAGTCTCAAATCTGAGTTTACCGGAACACAACCAATAACCTCAGAGCCGCCCATTTTCTCCCCCTGCCCCCCATCTTCGGAACGTGGCCCATCCTGCAGCGCAGGGAGCGGGGTCAAAACCCGGCCAGGCACCTTCGCCCACTCCTACCCGCTGAATTGTCAGGTGCGACTGCTCGAAGTCCAAATGCAAGATGTTGCCAAGGAAGGGCAGGCGCCAGGGCCCCGGCGGGTAGTTTTTTGGTCGCCGCCTTTTGAAAAAGTCAGCAAAGAACAGAAAGGCGACGGTGCCCAGCAGGAGGGTCCGGACGTGGACGGCGGCCCAGAGGGCGGCTGCCAGGGAGCCCACCGCCTCGAGCATGGCTGGGACGTCCGCTCGCTCTGGCGTGCTCCGAGCAGGCGACTGTCCGCGCCTGTGGA
>NW_007233041.1:521298-542249 GCF_000164805.1 Carlito syrichta
CGCCCCCTGCCGCGCGCCGCCAAGCTGCCGGGCGCAGGATTCCCGGGGGACGCACGCGGGTCTTGGGAAAGGCCAGGCTCTGGGAAGCGGCTTCTTTCCTATTTGGAAAGCCCATCTTTCGCGGGCGCCGTTGGGGCTGTTGGGTTTGCGATTTCCGTGCGTCTCAGACAGCCACAGACATTTGAGCTCGTATTTTTCTTTTTCTTTCTTTTCTTTCTTTTTTTTTAAAGGTAGACCTGACAAATGAGAGCTAGTCTTTTTCTTTTCTTTTCTTTTTAACGAGAGCTAGTCTTTTAATATCATTCCTTCTCCCAGGGATTGGAACCATGCCTGGTAAACATCGATGACAACAGCAGTACCTAGTATTCCTTGGGCTGTTATCACATGCTTCTTAAAGAAATTATTTCATGCCGGACTCGGTAGCTCAACCTGTCATCCCAGCACTTTGGGAGGCCGAGGCGAGTGGATTGCCTGGGCCTGCGGGTTCGAGACCAGCCCGGGCCACTTGGCAAGACCTCGACTCTACAACAAAGAAAAATAACAATAAATAAAATTAGCCGGGCATGGTAGCGCGAGGCTGTAGTTCAGACTCCTTGGAAGGCTGAGGCGGAAAGATCGTCGGAACCCAGCAGGTCGACGCTGGAGTGGCGGTGAGTGTGCCACTGCGGTTCGGCCTGGGCGACAGAGTGAGGCTCCAACTCAGAAAAAAAAGAAATTATTTCATTGTGACAAAATTGTGCAGGAGATGCTCGTGAATCTCATCTTGCTATTGAGGAAACAGAGAGGTTAAGTACTAAGTAAGTGGGAATCAATGAATAAATGAAATGAATAGACCAGTACTACGTGGTCTGAAACAGTTAAATGAGATCCTGAATTTGAAATTGATTTGAAGGTTCAAAAGCATTATTACATCAAAGCTCCCAGCACTGAGCGCAGTCCATAATAAGTGCTTAATTATCATTTGTTGAAGGAATGTCTTAGTCCCATAGACCTTTTTGGTTTGTTCTGTGAGTCGTCCCTAAAATCCCGAAGACTGTAATCCTCCAAACTTTCATACCTTCCCGGGAGTGTCTACTTGTGTCTCACCATTTGTGAGATAAACATGATGCATAGTTCTGGGATAGTATAGCACACTCTCATGTACTCAACATAGAGGTGCATATTCTGTTTAAAATATTTTATTAAAAATAAAAGAGAATTGTATTCTTCTCTGATCCTTCCAAAGTCTGGGGAGAGATATTAGTCAGACCTTAGCTTGTATCCTTCCAGTCCACATTTTTCTGTTTTACTACAGCTGTTATGCATCCATACAATGTTTCTAATATGTATATGTTATTCTTAAAATAATTCTTCTACAACTGCTCCCTTTTTATTCAGTAGTATGTGCCTGAGATCTATTCTGATTTTACATGTGTGTCTAATTCATTCCATTTAACAACTAGATAGTACTCCACCACTATACCACAATTTATTTACCCGTTCCCATATCAGTAGACACTTAGGTTTATTTATCTCCCGCCTTTCTTTTTTATTTTTTGCAGTAAAAACAATGCTGTAGGGGAATGACTTCCATAATGGTAGCATGAGGAGCTCCATGGATCCTCTTCTTAGTAAAAGATCATAATTGGTTAAAATTATTTAAAAACTCCAACCGTTGAAGTCTCTAAAAATTGTTCCAAAGGCATACAATAAATGAAGATATTTTATTTAAGAAAAATCTACAAAACGTTGGCAAAAACAGTGAGAGTCTGTGGCATTTGAGCCATAAGTCACTCCCTTTCCTAGTCCCCAGCTTGATGTGACAGAAGCTCCATTCTAGACAGGTATAACCAAGAACACCTTTTCTAGCTCTCAGTTAAAGGCTCCAGTATTTCCCTGAGAGGGAAAGACTATCAACATTTCTCATACCCTCCTCCCAAAGCTCCACGCTGCAGAAGCTTTATTCTAGGCAAGACTAATGGAGAGGTCCAGGAATATCCTCCTTCATCCAACCCCCACATGTAAAACAGAAACATTATCCCAGCAGACTGCACATAGGATAGAGGTCCCACACTGGACGAGGTGAGCCACAAAGACCAGAGTCAGATGCCCCAAAAGATAGAGATGTTGATGGTAAGCATAAGAGAAGACTGGTAGCTTCTTGAGAAAATTAAGTTAAACCACAGGTCAGCTAGAAATCTACTAGGGTCAATCAGTGAAAGAGAACCTTCCTGGGGCCAGAACAAATCTCAAAGACTATTCCTGAGCAGAAGCCCAAACTTAATTGGATCAGATTCCAAGTCAATTTATGCCCCAGGGCATTGTTCAAAATAGTAGAGCCATCAGCTGGAAGCTAATGGTGAGGACCAACTGAGTGTAACACCAACAGAGGCAGACAGCTTAACAGAGAACAGGGAAAAAGACAAAGAGAGCCCTGCTAAAACCAGTGTTATCCTATAGTGACTATGTGAGCACGCGAATCTGTGTCCTCAGATAAGTGATATTCGAAACTTTGCACTTGCTGGGCTTGGTGGCTCAGCCTGTAATCTCGCGCTTTGGGAGGCCTAGGTGAGTGGATTGCCTGAGCCCGTGGGTTCAAGACCCACCTGGGCAACTTGGCCAGCACTCATCTCTACAATAAATCAAAAAATTAGCCGGGCATGGTAGCGTGCACCTGTAGTTCCAGCTACTTGGAAAGCTGAGGCAGAAGGATCGTCAGAGCCCAGCAGGTCGAGGCTGCGGTGGCCGGGAGCGACCACTGCACGCCAGTCTGGGTGACAGAGTGAGACTCAACTCAAAAAAAAAAAAAAGAAACTTTGTACTGTATGGGGAATAGGTTTAGTCAGGCTGGGCTGACTAAATGAGTCAGTCCAGCCAAGTCAGTACACAAATGAAGGTGCAAAAAAGATGAGAACTTTTGTGGCGGAGGCAGATCATTAAGTGCAATGGCTGTGTTATTCAAAATGTAGAGTTTTCAGCAAAGCATATGAGACACGAAAAGATACAGGAAAGTGCACCCCAAACAGAGGAAAGAAAGTAGGCAACTAAAACTGCCTGTGAGAGAGTCCATATGTCAAACTTAGCAAAGACTAGAAAGCAACTTAATTATGAATATGAACAACGAACTAAAGAAAACCATGGTGAATGAAGCAAAGGAATGTCTCATCAAATAGAAAATGTCAATAAATAAGTACAAATTATAAAAAATAATCAAATAGAATTTGGAGTTGAAAAGTACAATAACTGAAATTTTTTTTTAAATCACTAGGGGGAACAACAATAGATGCAAATTAGAAGAGGGAAGAATCAGTAAACTTGAAGATAGTTTAATAGAAATTATGCAATATAAACACAGAGAAAAAATGAATGAGGAATAATGAACAGAACCTCCAAGAAACATGTATGTAATCACAGTACCACAGAAAAGAGAAGAAACATCTTTGAGGAAATAATAGCTGTAAACTTTATGAAAGTTGTATGAAAAATAATTATCTATATATCTAAAAAGCTCAATGAGCTCCAAGTAGATAAATACAAAAGGATCCAAACCCAGTTACATTATAGCAAAATTGCTAGAATATGAGAGAAACTTCTTGCAAGCAGCATAAGAAAAAGACCTTGTCCAATACAAGAGCACCCCAATAAGATTAAAGCTGACTTATAATCAGAAATAATGGAGACTATAAGGCAGTGAGATGACATATTCAAAATGCTAAAGGAAAAAGAAAACTGTCAACCAAGAAATTAATATGCATTTTTTTCAAAAATGAGAGCAAAAAATGATATCACCAGTTTAAAGCAAAACAAAAAAATGAAGATAATTTTTTGCTAGCAGACCATAACAGAGCCTTAATGAAGTCCTTATGCTGAAAGCAACGGACCCTAGGTAGTAATTAGAATCTTCAAGAAAACACAAATTGCAAAAGTAATTATAAAATTATAAAAGATGGTGTAGATCCCTATTTCTTTCCCTGTCTCCTCTTAACTGGTGTAAAAAGCACTTGTAAAGATATCTACTTCCCAGTTCAGCATGTAAGTAAACTTGAAAATCATCACTCCTGTCCTCACAACAACAAAATGCTTGAGCAAACTGAAAATCAACAACTCTCCTTGGATTCATCAAAAAGTTGAGATCATGGGGCAAACTACTACTCCCAAAATTAGAGACACAGGCAGGTGGATATAGATAATCACATCTTAATGAATTGAAGTGCAAATTTTCCTGAGTAGAAAAATTTAAACTGCAATTAAAATTCAAACTGTACTTGATAGGTTGCTAGTGTCTCCATGTGAATAAGCTTCAAAGGCTAAAAACTCCCAGGGAGCCTAAATCTTAGAGATCCCTCAGATTTCCATGAGTGAATTGTCCTCTAGGAGTTCTACCAGGTTCCGCAGTAAAAATTATAAAGAATCCCCTTGTGCTTCTGGCAGGGCAAGGGGAATATAGCCATTTTGAAATATGTTCAGAACGTTTCCTTCTTCTTAACAAGCCCTGCCCTCAAGAGAAAGTGTTTTACCAGGGTCTAGCTGTGGGAAGGGAAACACCCAACTTCAGTCCCCTCTTACCTTTCTGTCTCGCCTCAGGTGGGATGGCCACAGCCCAGAGGCATCAGCTCACTACAAAAAAGACCTAATCATGGAACTATGTAATGTTTTCCTTCCTCTTACCACCACATCAATAGGGTTCCACTATAGTAAGAGGAATGCAACTGAAAGTACTACTTATCTTAGAAATTATTTAAGGAGTCTCCAGGAAGACCCAAACACAACAGGGGAGAGAAAAACAAAAATATCAAAGGAAATTTTAAACTTCTGACACTTATGGTTAAAGCAAACCGTGGCACAGCCTAATTCCGAGCCAGATAAACATAGACCCTCACACCAGTAAAATATTTACCTCAGTTTCTTTTTCTCAGTATATCATGGCGCATTTTCAATAAAAAAAAAAATTACAAGGCACACTGACAGACAAAAAGAAAACCCCGTTTAAAGAGACAGAATATCAGAGCCAGATTTAGATATGGCAGGCATATTAGAGTTATCAGAGTAGGAATTTATGATTAATATGCCAAATCCTCTAAGGGTGAAAGCGAATTACATACAAGAATGGATAAATTCTTTCATGTTGTTCGCTAGAGAGATGGAAACTCTAAGAATCAAAAGAAAACGCTACAAATCAAGAATATCTTTGATGGGCTCATCAATGAACTGAGCACGGTGGAGGAAAGAATCAGTAAATTTGAGGAAATGTCCAAAGAAACTTTCAAAACTAAAAAGAAAATAGAAAAACATTGGAAGAGAACATTCAAGAACTGATGGAACAACTGCAAAGAGTGTAACAGACGTGGTAGGAACACCAGAAGAAAGAGAGAGAGAGACACAGAGAAAATATTGGAAGCAATAATGACTTCGAATTTTCTAAGAATAGTAGACACCAAATCACAGATCCAGAAAGCTCATAGAACACCAAGGGGAAGAGAAACAACAACAACAACAAAACAACACCCAGCATATCATATTCAAATTGCAAAAATTCAAAGACAAAGAGAAGATCTTTAAAGAAGCTGGGTTGTATAGGGAGTGTTATCTATAGCAGGGAAAGGATAAGAATTGCATTGAGCTTCCCTTCAGAAACCATACAAACAAGAAGAGACTGGCATGAAATTGTTAAATCATCGAAAGAAAACCTCGCAAACATAGAATTCTGTTTCCAGTGAAATTATCCTTCAAAAGTGAAGAAGAGTCCAGGAGTGGTGGCTCAGCCTGTAATCCCAGAACTTTGGGAGACCAAGGCGAGAGGATTGCCTGAGCCTGGGAGTTTGAGACCAGCCTGGGCAACTTGGAGAGACCTCGTCTCTACAATAAATCACAAAAACTAGCCGGGCATGGTGGCGTGCATCTGTAGTTCCAGATATTTGGAAGGCTGAGGCTAGAGGATCTCCTAAGCCCAGCAGGTCGAGGCTGCATGGCTGTGAATGTGCCACTGCACTCCAGCCTGGGCGACAAAGAGTGAGACGCCACCACTACCACCAACAACAACAAAATGAAGAAGAGGCCCCAAAAAGGCTAGGGAGGATGGTATTCTGCAAGGGTCATCACGGACAATGCAGTGGCTAGGTCCACAGGCCAGGTAAGTGCCATGGGCCTAGTGCATGGGAGGGAAGCATGGGATACTCCCTCTCTCTAGTTCTCAGCAAGCAGGGTAATAATGGAGACTTTCTTATGACTCTCCTCCCCCTCAGCCCAAACTGGGAGAGGCCAGGCAGTCCAGTTGCTGGAGGGGTGTCTGTTGCCCCTCTCTTCACTCAGCCTATGGAGCCAGTTCAACAATTTGAAGCATAAAATTGTTACTGTTTAACTGGATAATGCCATCCTTTACCAATTTTTGAAAATGGAATTGTACATACATCCCTTACAATAGGAAGTCTTGTAGAAGAGGTCATAGTTAATAATATACATTCCCTAATGTGAGATATTGATGGCCAGGAATGCCTACATTCTTTCTGGAACACTTACTATATGAACACAGAGTTTGTAATTGTTGTTTTGGATGTACATACAGAATAAGGTGTGAGAGGATTTGCGACTATAGCAGAAATCTCCTAGTTCTTGAATCCGTCTCTATGAAAGATCACCCAGTGGCATATCCAGGCATGCTGTGCTCTTCCTGGTGAGGTATTCTGCTAGGGATCTTTTTTTTTTTTTTAAGTCAGAATCTCACTCTGTCACCCAGGTTGTAGTGCAGTGGCACAGTCACTGCTGCCACAACCTCGACCTGCTGGACTCAGGTGATCCTTCTGCCTCGGTCTCCAAAGCAGCTGGAACTACAGGCATGTGCCACCATGCCCAGCTAATTTTTTGATTTATTGTAGAGATGAGGTCTCGCCTAGTTGCCCGGGCAGGTCTCAAGCCCACGGGCTCAGGCAATCCACTCACCTCAGCCTCCCAAAGGCGCGGGATTACAGGCTGAGCCACCGAGCCCGGCTTCTGCTAGGGATCTAAATGGACGATGTCAAGATTTAAGATGAGATCATCTCCACTGACAACTTCTCATGGACTTTGTGAAAAGGAAATACTAGACTTTACCTGAATGCTGCAAGCATGAATGGCTTAAGCATACTTATAATAAACTAATATAAACTTCTACAAGAAAAAAAATTAAGACCACTTATTTAAAAACAAAGATAAATTCTCCTCTTCCCATTGCTTTCTAGTTCTTTTCAAAGTAAGGTCTTAAAGCTGTAACTGACATTTTTCTCTAATTTTTTTTTTTTTTTTTAACTTTAAGAGCTTATATTATCAGACTGGGCACAGTGGCTCAAGCCTGTAATCCCAGCACTTTGGGAGACCAAGGCGAGAGGATTGCCTGAGTCCAGGGTTTCGAGACCAGCCCGGGCAACTTGGTGAGACCTCGTCTCTACAATAAAAAAAAAATTAAAATATTAGCCAGGCGTGGTGGCATGTGCCTGTAGTTCCAGCTATTTGGAAAGCTGAGGTAGAAGGATCACCTGAGCCGAGCAGGTTGAGGCTGCAGTGGGCATAAGCATGCCACTGCATTCCAGCCTGGGCAACAGAATGAGACTGCAACTCAAAAAACAAAAAAGAGCTTATATTATCAACATAATTCTCCCTAGTTGAATGTTGTTCTCTTCTTGTTCCATTAAGTTAAAATAGAAATCAGCACAGATATTTGGCTTCTAATGCTTTAATATGTAAAATGATTTATGAAAAATATTTTGTATAATGTATATGTATTGTGTGTATACTTCAAGTTCAGGTTAATGGCTTTGATTTATATTCTAAAGAAAAGCAAATAACACAAAAAATAATAATATCCTCAGTTATAGCCCATAATGAAATAAGTACTGGAATTGGTGTTAAGTGACATTTTGTATTTTTCCCTTTATATTCTTGGTATTATATTAACCAATCTCCCAAATCATTGAGTTGACATAAAAAAAAGAAAGAAAAAGAAAAAAAGGTTTGGCATTGTGTACATTTTTTTAAATCAAAGCACACACATGGAAACATATAAGTGCAGATGAGTAGAATATATATCAAATCTGGCTTAGTATTACTGATGTGTAGAATTGCACAACGGGAAATTATCAAATTATTCCCTTCATTGGTCCTTATGCCTCCTTAAATTTCTGAATAAATTGGTAATCCATTAATCAACCAATTACTTGTGATTACAAGTATCAAGTCATATTTTCCGGCATTATTAAAAACTGTTGTGTGAAACCTGTCTATCCAAAAAAGTAACACTCTATGTATTTTTTTTTTTTTTTTTGAGTTGGAGTCTCACTCTGTCGCCCAGACTGGAGTGCAGTGGCCGCTCCCGGCCACCGCAGCCTCGACCTGCTGGGCTCCGGCGATCCTTCCGCCTCAGCCTTCCGAGTAGCCGGAATTACAGGCGTGCACTACCACGCCCGGCTAGTTTTTTGATTTTAGTGTAGAGATGAGGTCTCTCCTGCCCAGGCGGGTCTCGAACCCGCAGGCTCAGGCAATCCACTCACTTCAGCCTCCCAAAGGCACGGGATTACAGGCTGAGCCACCGAGCCCGGCTCACTCTATGTTTTAAAAATAGCTAGTACATTCTTATATATTAAATTACATATCAAAAATTTTAAATGAATTTGATATTAAAAGTAAGGCATATTTTCCAAGCAACAACAACAATTTCTTATTTTGTTAATTTCTTAATTAGAAATATAATATTTTGAGATTTTAAAATTTCTATTAGTTGTTTTGCACCTTCTTCCACTACATGAATAAATTATTTGACAAAAAGAAGACAAATGATTTTTGAATGTACTTAAGGATTTTATTTAAAAATTAATTGATGTGATGTTTTATTTTTCTAAGCAGTAACTTGGCCATTATAACTTTTACATTTGCTTAGGATTTATTTTTTATTATTGAAAGTTGCAGGTATTTCTGTCATAACTGTAAGCAAACCTAATGTGTTCACAAAAGTTCCTGGGCAACATATTAGTATATTTTTAATGTCCTGAAGATCTGAAGACTAATCTATATTGGTATGTTTTATACGATTTAGTAAGAGGCTGGGCATGGTGGCTCACACCTGTAATCCTCACACTTTGGGAGACTGAAGCAGGAGGATTGCCTGATGCCAGAAGTTCAAGACCATCCTCACCAACCAGGAATTATTAACCAATTACTTGTGATTCCAAGTATCAATTCATATTTTCTGGCATTATTAAAAACTGTTGTGTGAAACCTGCCTATCCTAAAAAGTAACACTATGCTTTTAAAATAGCTAGTACATTCTTATATATTAAATTACAAATCAAAAATTTTAAATGAATTTGATATTAAAAAGTAAAGCATATTTTCCAAGCAACAATAAAAAAAAGTAAAAAGAATATTTATTAAGAAAAAACTATTGATATCAACCTTTTAGATTTTGTTTAGTGAGGAATAATAGTACATACTATAAATACTGATGAAACTCTGAAAGTTTATATTACTAAGAAATAAAATACTCATTATCTAAATTGAGTCAGCCATGAAAGATTAGTGTTTGCCACTGAATGTTTTGTGTTTATATTGTAATTTTCAAACTGCAAGCATAATATTTTAATATTTTTCAACATGTGTTTATAAAAGTAAATTCTAAATGTCTAAGCTTTAAAAAAATGAAGTAAAGATTTTCTCAGACAAAAATTGAGGAAGTTTGTTGCCAATAGCCATGTCTTATGAGAGATCTTAAAGTAAGTTATTTAGAAAGAAAGGAAATCGATTTAGGTCTATTGATACATAAAGAATGGAAGACCACCAGAGAAGGAATAAATGAAGGTAAAATAAATCATACAGTTTTCTTATTCTTTTTTTTTTGAGTTGGAGTCTCACTCTGTCGCCCAGACTGTAGTGCAGTGGCCGCTCCCGGCCACCGCAGCCTCGACCTGCTGGGTTCCGGCTATCCTTCTGCCTCAGCCTTCCAAGTAGCCGGAACTACAGGCATGTGCTACCACGCCCAGCTGATTTTTTGATTTATTGTAGAAATGAGGTCTCGCTACCCAGGCAGGTCTCGAACCTGTGGGCTCAGGCAATCCATTCACCTCAGCCTCCCAAAGGCGCGGGATTACAGGCTGAGCCACCAAGCCCAGCTTAGTTTTCTTATTCTTAATTGAACTAACATATCATGATTTGTTAAAAATAAATCTGAGAAATATATTTAGTGATTATAGCTTATCCATAAATGAGATGAAGGATGCTGTGTTATAAGGAGAGGAAGAAGAGAAAATCTCTATTATATTATAAGGTACTTTATTCGTGAAGCAGCATAGTGCAATCTGAAAGTGGATTTCAACCAGTTAGGCTTGTATAATGCAAACCCTAGAGCAGCCAGTAAACAGGTGTTAAAAAAAAGTAGAATTGGAATGCTAAGAGAAGAAAGAAAATCAAATCATATAAAATGCTCAATTAAAACCAAAGAAATTCACCTACATATGCATTACATATGTACCTAACTATGACTTGCACCCCGCACCTTCATAATAAAATAAAGTAAAAAAAAAAAAATCAAAGGAAGCAGAAAAAGATTGAAAACAAAACAAAACAAAACAAAAAACCAGAGCAATGACTGGAAAGCAGCAATGAATAGAATAGATACTAATCCAACTGTATCAATAACCACTTTAAATGCCAATGGTCTAAATACAAGAATTAAAAGACAGGATCTGTCAGAGTGGATTAAGAGAACACCCTCTTTTCTGATTGTTGTTATTGTGTAGAAACACAACTGATTTTTGCATGTTGATTTTGTATCCTACACCTTTGCTGAATTTGATTACTGGTTCTAAGTGTATTTTGGTGTGGAATCTTTCTAGGATTTTCTACATATAAGATCATGTCATCTGTGAAGAGATAATTTTACTTCAGAATTAAGAAGAATAAGCTTAACTAAGGAGGTGGAAAACTAGTACACTGAACACGAAAAAATATTGCTGAAAGAAATTAGAGACAAATTAGTGAAAAAAAACGCATGTTCGTGGATTAGAAGACTTAATCTTCTGTTGAAATGGCCATACTACCCGAAGAGATATGCAGATTCAATGCAATCCCTATCAAAATTCCATTGACATTTTTTTCAGAAGTAAAAAAATAAATCTTCAAATTTATTGGGAACTACAAAAATCCCTGAGTAGCCAAAACAATCTTGAGAAAGAATGAAAAAGCTGGAGACATCAAACTTCCTAATTCCCAAAACACATTACAAAGCTACAAAAATCAAAATTATGGTACTGGCATAAAGATAGACATATAGGCCAATTAAACAGAGTACAGAGCACAGAAACAAATCACTGCATGCATGGTCAAATGATCTTCAACAAGGGTGCTGATACTACACAATGGGAAAAGGATAGTCTTTTCAACAAATGTGTTGGCAGAATTGATATCCACATGCAAATGAGTGAAATTGAATCCTTATTGTACAAAGTACACAAAAATTAACTTAAAGTGGATTAACATCTTAAACATAAGACCAGAGACCATAAAGATCCTAGAAGAAAACAAAATGGAGAAGCTTCATAACATTGGTCTTGCCAGTGATTTCTTGGGTATGAGATCAAAAGTATAGGCAGCAAAGATAAAAATAGACAAATGGAACTACATGAAACTAAAAGCCTTTTTCACAGAAAAGGAAGTAGTCAATGGAGTAAAAATATTTGCAAGTTACATATCTGAAAATGGATTGATATTCTAAATATATAAGAAATCCCTGCAACTCAACAGAAAAAAAACTTGATTAAAAAATGGGCAAAAACCTTGAATAGACATTCCCTCAAAGAAGATATATGAATGGTCAATAGATATTTAAAAAGATGCCAGACATCACTAATAAGGTAAATGCAAATCATAACTATAATGAGGTATCACCTTGTACTTGTTAGAATGACTATTATTAAAAAGTCAAAAGATAATAAGCTCTGGCAAGGAGATGGAGAAAAGGAACCCTTGTACACTGTTGGTGGGAATGTAAATTGATAGAGTAGTTATGAGACATGGAGATCCCTCAAAAATTAAAAAAAAAATAGAATTAGCATACAGTGATTCAGCAATTCCCATCTAGTTATATATTCAGAGGAAATAAAGTCACTGTTTTGAAGAGATTATCTGCATTGCCATGCTCATTGCTCCATTATTTGCAATAGCCAAGTTATGTAAACAACCTAAGTGCCTGCTGACAAATGAATGGAGAAAGAAAATGTGATATATATATATATGTATATATATGGAACAGAATTTTATTCCTTAAAAAGGGAGGAAGTTGGCCATTGTCACTAGACTCTGGTGTGACCATGTACTTTTTGAGCTATGGCTATTGTCAGATTTCCTGGCTTTGGCCCCCTCCCCTACCGTGGCAAGGTGAATCTCCTCTCTCTAATTTACCTTTTAAATAAACTGTATTTTCTAATCTAAAAAAAAAAAAAAAAGAAAGGGAGGCAGTCCTGCAACTTGCAACAACATGGATAAATCTGGAGGAAGTTATGCTAAGTGGAATATGCAAGACACAGAAAGGCAAATACTGTTTAATCTCACTTACATGTGAAATCTAAAAAAGCCGAACTCATAGGAATAAGAGTAGAGTAAGAGAGCAGGCTGCAGGTGGGGGGAGTTGGGAGGTGCTGGTCAAAGAGCATAGACTTGCAGTTCTAAGACATAAAAGTTTGGAGACCTAATGTCCAGCATTGTGACTATTGTTAATAATAATGTATTATATACTTGCAATTTGCTAAGACAGTAGACCTTTTTTTTTTTTGTATGTTTTTTGAGTTGGAGTCTCACTTCATCGCCCAGGCTGGAGTGCAGTGGCATGCTCACAGCCACCCCAGCATCAACCGGCTGGGCTCAGGCAATCCTTCCGCCTCAGCCTTCCAAGTAGCTGGAACTACACGCGCGTGCTACCTCATCAGGCTAATTTTTTGAGTTATTGTAGAGATGAGGTCTCACCAAGTTGCCCGGGCTGTTCTTGAATCTGTAGGCTCAGGCAATCCCCTCACCTCGGCCTCCCAAGGTGCTGGGATTACAGGCTTGAGCCACTGTGCCCAGTCAACCGTAGATCTTAAGTATTTTCTCCACACACATGCATGCACACACATAACTGTGTGAAGTGATGGATATGTTAATTAACTAGCTTGTGGTAATAACTTCATAATGTATACCTATATCAAAATATCACATTGTACACCTTGAATATTACACATTCTGTTTGCCAATTATACCTCAATAAAGCAGAAAAACATAAAAATTACCCAAAAGAAAACAAATAGGTATGTATCTAGCAAAATATGTAAAAATGTATATGAGGAAAAGGACAAAAGTCTGATGAAAGACAGCATAGGAGGTATAAATAAATAGATATTCCATGTACATAGGTAGAAAGACTTCAGATCTCAACATGTCATTTCTTTCCAGACTGGAGAAACCTCACATCTTCTGAGCAGACTATAATCTCTTAATATTTGAGATAAGAATTTTAATCTTCTATTTGCCTATGTCCCAGACACTGTCTTGGGACTTTTTACATTTTTATTTCATTTAATTCTTACAATAGACTTGAGATGTGTTATATCCTATTTTTTTTCAGATTAGAAAACTGAAATTTATGCATTTGAAATCACTTGTTCTAGATCTAAAGGCCAGTGAATGACCAAGCAAAAACATCAACTCCAGCTCTGCCTGGGAGCGGAATTAGTGTTTCCCTGAACCATAAAATCAGGAGTGAATTCCTTTACCCCGCGTCACAGGTAAATACCTCTGCTTAGTCTCCAAAGCTCCATAATTATGTCACCTTTTTCCTTCCCCAACTATTCCATCTGATGGAATCTCCCACTATTTCAGAAGATGTACTTTAGCCCCAGTGATTCCATACTTTCCTCTGTGTAAGTGTTTCTTTTTATCGTCAGACACATTGACCTTGGAATTTCATGGGGTGTCCTCTCTAGCCATTTTGTCCATCAGAGTTCTGTTCATCTTCAAGTCTCAATTTAAGTCCTACATCCTCCAAAACTTTCTGTATTTTGAAGCCTTGCTCTATCCTGGTGACTGACTTTTGTTTTCTTTTTGCTCTCTCTACCTAGAATAAATATTGCAATTCTGCCCAAAAATCAAGGGCCAAGTTGAAGTCCAACTGTTTCAGGACATGAAGTCAGATTTTCCTCAGTAGAGTGATCTCCAGAACCAGTTCTCAAAAGAATTGTCAGCTGGTCAGCAAAATTTCAAGTATATTAAATATTAATTTCACAAATAAATGTTCAGTGACTAGGATCACGTATAATAAATAACCACAAATTGATTTCTGCTTGGTGTAACTCAGGTTATTTACTGATTTTTAAAAAGTAAGGAGGAACACTGAATATCAGGCCAGGCATAGGATAAACATAGCAATGACCCCAAATATATGAGTGTGACAATTAGGTTCGCAAACTTGCCACCGTGAACCTACGTTGGCAGCACTGTGCAAAAACTCGGTAGGGTTTCATAACCTTGATATATCAGTGTTTCACAACTGTGTTCGTGTTGATGTGTGGTGGTATCTTGCTGAGTGGTGTTCGTTATTGTTACATGCTTTTGTGTGCTGTTATGAGAACGCTGGAGCTTGTATGGGAGCAATGAACACACATTAAATGTCTTGTTAAACTTGGCAGGAGTGGAAGTGAAATCAGGAATATGTTAATCCAAGTTTATGAGGATAATGCCATGAAGAAAATGACAGTGTACAAACGGATTAAATGTTTTTCTGAGGGGGAGAAAAACAATCGCTGATGAAGAGAGGTCAGGATGGTCAGTAATGGGCAGAACTGATGAAAACCTGGCAAAAATTCACTGAATTGTGCATCAAAATTGTTGACTGACTGGGAGAAGCGTAGCAGACCAAATAAACGCTGATAGAGAAACAGTTAGGAAAATCTTGCCATGAGAGAGGTGTGGGCAAAAATGGTCCCGAAGGAGCTTTTGCATCATGACAGAGCACCAGCTCACATGGCACTGTCTGTGAGGGAGTTTTTAGCCAGTAAACAAATAACTGTATTGGAACACCCTCCCCTACTCACCTGATGTGACCCCATGACTTTTTTTCTTTACCTGAAGATAAAGAAAATATTGAAAGAAAGTCATCTTGATGACATTCAGGACATCAAGGGTAATTCGATGACAGCGCTGATGGTCATTCCAGAAAAAAAGTTCCAAAATTGCTTTGACAGGTGGATCAGGCACTGGTGACGGTGGTGCATAACTTCAGCAATGAGGTATGTAGCACTTTTTCTACAATGAGTTTGCAAACTTAGTTGTCAAAGCTTATATGTGATTCAAACAAGACGAGTTTGTTTCTGTCTCACAGAACATTCCAGAGATAAGCAACTGGTCCAACCACCGGGTAGGTGGCTCTGATCCACAAAGCCTCCAGGATTCCAGGTTCCTTTCATTTTGTTGCCTCTGTGTCCCCGATGATGGAGCCTTTGTCCCCAAAGGCATACCTGGTTCAACAGCAGCACAGCCACATTCTAAGCTATTAGAAGAAGAACATTAAGATGACAAGTGGGCTGGGTGCGGTGGCTCATTCTGTCATCCCAGCACTTTGGGAGGTTGAGACGAGAGGATTGCCTGAGCCCTGGGGTTCAAGACCAGCCTGAGCGACTTGGTGAGACCTCATCTCTACAATAAATCACAAAAACTAGCCGGGCATGGTGGCGTGCATCTGTAGTTCCAGTTACTTGGAAGGCTGAGGCATAAGGATCATTTAAGCCCAGCAGGTCAAGGCAGCAGTGGTTTTGAGAGTGCCACTGCAATCTAGCCTGGGCGACAGAGTGAGACTGCAACTCAAAAATATATAAAATAAAAAGAGATGACAAGTGACTTTTTCTAAAGTCATGATCTAGAAATTGTCCTCATCACTTCTGCTTGTATTCTATTGAATAGAATTTAATATTACGGCCATGCTGTCAAAGGAGTCTGGTACATGTAGCTTCCAGCTGGCAGCCATATGTCTATCTAAAAACCTGAGGCATTCTGTTACCAAAAGGAGCAAAAAAGGTGGAGGAAATAGACATTACAGGGCAACAAGTAGTGCTGGCCATAGGTCATGTGCTGAGCTTATTGGGAACCAACTAAAAACACAGTGAGGACTCTTACAGGTCAGAGTCAGAATTCGAGTAGCTTGCCTTGGGTCAAAGTGTAAGACTATGTGTTTTCCACATAACTTAGTCCCAGGAAAGTGGCAGAAAGAGATCTTTGTCTCTCGCCCCTTGTACTCCATTTGTTTTATCTTAATCAAGAGGATTGGTGTCCATGTCTGTGTCTAAAGGTACATGTGTCCAAAAATCAAATTACGGCACTCTTTATTGCATAAATGCTAAATTTTCTAATTGTGATAATTTATTGTGGTTATGTAGGAGTAGGCTTATTTTTAGTATATACATGCTGAAGTGTTTAGGGGTTAGGTATTCTGATGCCTGCAATGAACGAACTATCGAATGGCTCAGAGAGAGAGAGAGAGAGAGAGAGAGAGAGAGAGAGAGAGAGAGAGAGAGAACAATGATAGTAACATGTGAACAGCTAGTGAATTTAGGGCAAGACTCTGAGGGTGTACTACTGTTAACAATTCTTCTGAAGGACTAAAGCTTTTCAAAGTAGAAATCTCGGGGGAAAAGGACAAGAAGGCACCATAGTGTAAAGAAAAGAGATTTAGGGGTTTTCTTGACGGCTACATAGTATCGTGGTACAGTCTTTGCAGCAACATGGATGCAGCCAGAGGCCACCATTCTAAGTGCATTATCACAGAAACAGGAAAGTGAATACCACATGTTCTCACAAGTGGGAGCTATATTCTAGGTACACAGTGGCATAAGGACGGGAAAAGCAGACACTGGGGACTTCTAAAGGGGGAGGGAGGGAGAGAGGTAAACGTTGGGTACCATACTCACCACCTGGGTGATGGGCTCAGTAGAAGCCCACACCTCACCATCACATTATATGCCCACGTAACAAACCTGCACCTGTAACCCCTGAGTATAAAATTAAAAAGTAAATAAATAAATATGAGAAGAAAAGAGACTTGGATCATGGATAGGTCAACGACTTCTGTTCCTGGTTGTTTTTTTTTCTTTTTATTTCTTCTTTTTCTTTTTCTCTTTGAGTCAAGATCTCACTCTGTCATCCAGGCTGGAGTGCAGTGGCACCCTCACAACTCACTACAGCCTCAAGCTCCTGGGCTCAAGCGATCCTCCCGCCTCAGCCTCCAGAAGAGCTGGGACGACAGGCGCATGCCACCACATCAACTGATTTTTTGTAGAGACAAGGACTCATTATGTTGAACAGGCTGGTCTCTAGCTCCTGGGCTCAAGCAATCCTCCCACCTTGGCCTCTCAAAGTGCTGGGATTACAGGTGTGAGTCACTGTGTCCAGCCTTGTTCCTGGTTTTGTTTCTTAATAGCCGTAGGACTTTCAGAGATTCATTTAGCCTTTCTTAGTTATCTTCTTAAAAATAGCAAGACATTCTGGTAAGACAATGGAAATAAACAATTTCAGCAAGTCTGAGAGAGGATATTCTATGATTTCAGGTTTAGCAAGAAAAGTGAGACCAAGAGCAGTAAAAGTGTTGCTGAAAAGAAAAAAGATCCCAAGCCCCCATTGTTTTGTTGTTGTTGTTATTGTTGTTAACACAAAGGGAGTAGGGGAAAAAGGGAGAGTCTGGCATCACTGTGGACATAAGAGAGAAGATCTCCGGGGAGAAGGATTGGTCAGTGTGTCGAATTTGCAGAGATAAAGTAAGATAAGATCAGAGAAGTGGCACTTGGAGTTGTCAGTGTGGAAGTCACTGGTGATCTCAGAGTATCCCAGTTGAGTGGCTGGTAAGGAAACCTGGGTGTAGCAATGAAGGAACGGGCTGAAGATGTGGAGACCGAAACTAAAGAGAATTCCTTCAGAATGTAGCTTCATATGTATACTCATTTGTATTCTTTAATACAAAAACGATTGCTTGCTAGAAGTGTGATCCTAATCCTTACGATTTTCAATTAGTAAGATGTCTCAGCAATTATTTAATTTACATATAGTTTTACATAGTTTACATAAAATGACTACATATAAGGGCTCATACAATGATCACTGATGTTGTGTCTAGCTGTCTAATATTATAAACAATGTCTAGGGAACGTGTTTGGTGCCCTACTTTCAAAAATTCATGTGTATATCTGTTGGACAAATTCATAAAGGAAGAACAATTGGGCGAAAGGGTATTTTCATTTAAATGCTGATACATATGACCGAATTTTCCTGCCAAGAGCCTGTACCGCCTATGTGCGAGAACATCTGTTTCTCCCCTGCTTGCCAACTCAGAGCTTGTGATTACTTGCCAATCGGATTAGTAGAAAATGACTACACTTGATTTCAATTTTATTATTTATTATTTTTAATTGCATTATTTCAAAACTCAAAAGTGATGCTGTGCCTAGATTTTAAAAAGCCGTTTGCATTCATTTTGTTCCCTGAAATTGTGACCTTCACGGTTTTTTTTCTATGGGGGGGTCAATTCTTTTCTTGCTGATTTGTATATACCATAATATATTAAGGGAACTAGACGTTTATCCATTGTTCATGTTGCTGGTATTTTTTCCATATTTTTTCTGGTCTTTGACTTTGATTATACTATTTTTCCTGTGTAGAAATGTTTGCTTTTTAAATGTAGGCAGAATTACCAATCTTTTCTTGGGAAGGGGGCTTCACAGTTTTATGTCATGCTTAGAAATACCATTCCTACTGCAATAATATAATTGCCCTCACAGTTGTTTTGGATTCTTTTGTGGTTTAATTTTTACTTTAATACTTTCTTTCTAGTTTACTTTTGATACCTTCTAGTCTTTCTAGTTAAGACTATTTGGGTTCTTCGTTGGTCCTGTTGATCTTTCTGGCACGACCCTTTTTTGAAATTACAGAAGCTTAGTTATTTTCTTCAATAAATTTTAGCCTTGGTCCCTGGCTCCCCAATTTTCCTTTGTTTCAGATTTTCCTGGCTCTTCCTTTAATTTTGATCATTATAAACCCGGAAATCTCCTGGTCTAGCCAACTACAAGAAAAATTCAAGCGGTAACTTGATTAGGATTGTGTCAAGCCTTCCTCTCTCACAGTCAACTACATCTCAAAAGTGAGAAGCACATCCTTCTGACTTCTCGGGCTAAGAACTTTTGAATCATCCTTATTTTCTCTCTTTTATTTTATAGTTTAAGAGAGATTGAGATTTTATTGGAAAAAGAAGACATGCTCAAGGGAGAGCATGAGTGCTTTAAGAAGAGGGTGCATGCTTGCCTTTGACAAGAAACTGTATCTATGTTTACAACAATGGCTGAGCTAGGAGCAGAAGGCTGCAGGTATCTGATCACAGGTATTGATTACCATCTCTCAATCTTTTAAGGTCACAAAGATCTTCTAAATAACGAAAGTGACTAACCAGATTTGGGTTTTTCTTAGAACATCATGTCTGTGTTTTGGGTCAGCAGTCCCCCACCTTCTTGGCGTCAGGGACCAGTTTCACGGAAGACAGTTTTTCCACAGACAGGCGGGGTGGGGGGAAAGGAGGAGGGAATGTACAGTCAAACCTTACTGCTAATGTTCATCTGTATTTGCAGCCGCTCCCCAGTGCTAGCATCACTGCCTTAGCTCCACCTCGGACCATCAGTAGAGTCTCATAAGGAGCGTGCCGCAATAGGGTTCGTGCTTCTATAAGAATCTAATGCAGCCACTGATTGGACAGGAGGCAGAGCTCGGGCAGTAATGCGAGTGATGGGGAGTGGCTGTAAATACAGATGAAGCTTCACTTGCCTGACTGTTGTTCACAGCCTGTTGTGAGGCCTGGTCCCTAACACCTGGGACCCACTTTTGGGGTAAATCCCTACCATTTCTGTGATTTTCGTTATAAACTTGGGAATCTGCTGGGGTGGCCAATGACAAGAAACATTCAGGTGGTAACTTGGTTAGGATCCTATCCAGCCTGCTCCTCTCTTGGTCAGCTACATCTCAGAAGTGAGAATCTCCATCCTTGTGACTTCTCAGACTGAGAAGTTTTGAGTCATCCTTATTTTCTCTCTTCCTTGCACTTCAAATGTAAATGGACACACCTAGTTGAGTCCTACCTTAGGGTACATCCAGATGTCAGCCATTTCTTACTGCCTCCGCTGCTAACATCTTTTCACAAGTCACCCTTACCTCTCATCTGAACTGTTGCAAGAGCCTGGTCATCCTGCTTTTAGGGCTGCCCTGTGAACATTCGCGTACAGCCATCCCAGAGTAGTTCTTTAAAAGCAAAACCAGATCATGTCATTCCGCTGCCCAAATGACTGTCTAACAGCTTTTCATCTGGCTCAAAGTGAAAGTCACCAACCTCCTGATGTTTCAACAGGCACCTTGTGGCCTGGCTTTTGCAATTTCTCTGACTGGATCCAGGACGGACTTCCGGCCTCTTCCAGCTTCCTGTGGGCACGCTGCCCTCCCCCAGTGTACCAAGCACCCTCCTGACACAGGGTGTTTGCACCTCTTTCTCCTCTGCTTGCCAAGCTCTTTTCCAAGGTGTCTGTTGGGCCTTCTCCCTAACCTCCTTCTGACCTTGGCTCAGAACTCACCTTCTCAACAAGCATTTCTCTGACCACCCTACGTAAAGCTGCAGCCCCTCTCCTGCTGGATTTTTTTCCTCTATAACACTGATCCTCATTTAACATATGACGTGTTCTTCTTGTCTGTTCTTTCTCCCTGCACTCCCTTCTAGATTTCAAGCTCCGTGAGGGCAGAGGTTTTTGTCTGTTTTGTTTACTGTTATGTTGCCAATGATTAATGCATAGTAAATAGCCAATAAATATTTTTGGCGGCTGGGTTCGGTGGCTCAGCCTGTAATCCTGTGCCTTTGGGAGGCTGAGGTGAGTGGATTGCCTGAGCCTGTGGGTTCGAGACCTGCC
>NW_007233041.1:542269-566915 GCF_000164805.1 Carlito syrichta
GTAATTCTGGCTACTCGGAAGGCTGAGGCGGAAGGATCGCCGGAGTCCAGCAGGTCGAGGCTGCGGTGGCCGGGAGCGGCCACTGCACTCCAGTCTGGGCGACAGAGTGAGACTCCAACTCAAAATAAATAAATAAATAAATTAAATTAAATTAAAAAAAAATTTTTTTGGCTGAGTCAGTTGATGCAAAAAATAGAAAAAAATTCACAGTCTAAGAAGTACAGAGAATAATCTGAAAGAGACATGAAGGTAAATATATTAAATCTTTTAGAAGATAATGAAAAGATTAGATTTCATAAGGTAAAAATGGAATCATTTACACATGACAAAATAATGTTTATATGTACAATAGCACCATTACAGTTTTTTAAAAATTTTATTTTAAAGATGTGGGGTACAATTCAGGGTTAGGTATACAAATGTTCATTATGCAGGTCCCCTTGTGATGAGGTGTGCCCCCCCTTCCCCTGGCAGTTTCCCATTACTGCCGATCCCACCCCCAACCCCCGGCAGTTTTCCACTACTGCCAATCTCTTTCTTATGGTATTATAATAATTGTTCAAGGTCTGCTTTTGAGTGAGAATACGTGGTACTCAGTTCTCTGTTTCTGTGATGGACCACTCAGTATTATAGCCTCTAAGTCCATCCAATTTTGTCCTTCTTTATGACTGCATAAGTTTTTAAGTATGAAAATGTAGTCTTTTAAATTATAACGATAACACCAAATACATGTGGTTCTAATTAATTATTGCCAACTTTTGAAGCATTTAAAAAACATTGCTTTATTTAATCTGAGAACGGTGAGATGGGAAAACCGAGGTGTACAAGCAATATTTTGCCCCAGATTACTCATCCATCACTGACTGCTGATCACTATGCTGTGAATAACTTGCTAACTACTTTTATTTTCCAGTTGTACTGTTTCTCTGGCCATGCGCCTTTTTGAGACTTTTTTTTTTTAATCTATAACATGGCAGGTCTGGGATTAGACCAAATAATGTGTTGAATTTTGTAAAGCAAATGGTGTTTAATAGGTTTGTCAGTGACTGCACTGCCAAATCCTGCAAAATGTCATCTGTGTAGTTTGAAAACTAAAATAACAGATAAGAATTTGACCTGGGGACTCCCAAGGACTGTTTAGCGAAAACCCATAAAACACCAATAATCTCAGAAAAATGCGTTCTCCTCAAGGCGGGCAATACAGAACAGCACCCGAGAGGCAGTTACTTGGAAAGTTCAAGGCTGAAATCTAGTTGAAGTTCTGAGCTGAGCCAGAGCGCTTCCAGGTTGCGATGGGTTGGGATCGCCCCCGTGTGGTATTAAGGTGCAATTACAGAAGCAAGCCAACTCCCTTGGTGAGAATACTTGTTTCCTTCCAATCACTTTGGCTCCAGATCTAAGGTCATTGATGATACTATGACCTTAATCGTGTATTTCGACAGAATAGTCATCGTCTAAATGGACTACAGCATAAGGTGTAGACACCTGAGAAAGCACAGCATTCCTGGCCCTTCATGACCTGGGACCAGCTTATCCTCTTATCCGTGGCTCATCTAAGGGCATCTCTCTATTTCCCATACGTCGCAGACACACTTATTGCTCTGGGCTTCTGCATGTATGGCCTCATGGTCTAGAATGCCCTATACATCACTTTCTATTGGAAAAGAAATCTCTATAATTTCTGATAGCCTAGCTAAAAGTTTCCATGTGACCCCGTGTCCCTGTCACCAAGAGCCTGAGTTATTTTGGAAGAAGTGCAGGGCTCCTTTGGTCTTGCATCTCCCAGACCTCTAGGACTGTGTACCCCATTAGAAAGTTGGTACCCCTTGCCTTCAAACATTCTTAATTGCATTTTATCAAGAATTTTAAATAATCAAACTCAACTAGTTTCTCACCTAATTACTGAAACATCCATTGAAATGGTCTCCTTGTCTCTATCCTTTTCTCCTTCCATCATTCTCTAAACAGTTGTTAGAATAATATGCCCCCAAACCCATATTCATAGGCCACTATTTTTTAAAAAAATTATTTATTTATTATAAAGATGTGGAGTACAATTAAGGGTTAGGTATCTATACACCGATCATGCCGGTACACTTGTTGATGGTATGCCCCTCCCTCCCCTAGTAGTTTCTCTCAACTGCCAGTCCCCCCCCCAACAGTTTCCCACTACTACCAATTGCTTTCTTATAGTATTATAATTGTTCAAGGTCACCTTATGAGTGAGAACATATGGAACTCAGTTCTTTGTTTCTGTGATAAATCACCGAGTATGATCAACTCCAAATCCATCCAAGTTTCTGCAAAGTCCGTATGTTTGTCCTTCTTTATGCATAGGTCACCATTTTACATGAAATCCTCTGGTGGCTGTCCATCCCTCGGCAGAGTGACCTTCGAATATTTTGATTATGCCCATCTACTTTCAGTATGCATCCCCAACATAGATTTTTTAGATATTTATGAATCATGTACCTATACTACTATAGCTATAAATTATGTATGTTACAAAACAGATAAAAATAAAAGTGAAAGAAATAAAAAAGGCCAGTACTTAAAATATTTTTATTACCAGTATAAAAAACTTTTAGCACTAATAATCATATTTTTTGGTGCAAGTCATGGGATCGGATTATTTTTGAAATCTATTTAACACTGTGTTTCACTTTCAGTTTATTCGAGTACTTCATTTTAGTGCTGCTGTAGCAACATTATTTCTACCAAAAATTATTTCGGCATCCTGATGGAGAGCAAATGCGAATCCACCATGGAAACTACTTTCTATTCTGAAGAACAGAATCCAAGTCAGGTGCAGTGGTGCACACCTGTTGTCCTAGCTACTCTGGAGGCTAAGGCGGGAGAATTGGTAACCTTGAGCCCAGGAGTTCAAGTCCAGCCTGGTCAACATAGCATGAGCCTGCCCCTTAAAAAAAAACCAAAAAGAAAAGACTCTAAACTCTCCAGGTGGCATCGAGAAGTCTCTCAAGGCTGGTCCAGCCAGTCCTTCCACCCTGTCTCTGAGCGCTGTCTCCTCTATTCCTGACATACTTGATCTAGCCCTGTTGGACAACTTATGGGCCATGGGATACCATACACTTTCCTATTTCTATGGCTTTGCATGTGTATGGAATGTCCATGATCCCTGTTGTCTTTTTTTGGATTTCTAGTCATCTTTCAAAAGTGAGGCTATAAAACCCATTAGTCTTTGAGCTTTTCTGCATCCTACTCCTGACCCCCAGAATCACTTACTTCATCATTTGGTGTTTTGCTATCACTCTACATTTCCTTCAACTATGTTTTTTAGTATATTATAAGATTTCTGGCTTATTTGTTTCATTTTCCTGCTAGACTTGAGGGAAGAAATCGCATATTCTTAACAAATATCCCAGCATATGGTAGGAGTTCAAAAAATATTTGTGTTGTGATTAAGTGAGCGCCAATATTTACCATGACATCTGCAGACTATGTCTCCTAAACGACGCCATCATGAGTAAACCCCATTTACCCACAGTTACTAAAGGGGGCAGGTCCTACTTTCTGTAGTGGGAAACCTGGATCCTCCTATCTGGTAGCCTTTTTCTCTCTCCCCTTCAAAAGCCTCCTTGCCGGGGACTTTTCTTGATGGCTCCACACTCATGGAAGTATTCTGCTCCCTGCTCTGAGTTTCACCCCAGGAGGCTGCTATTCTCTGCCCTCTACTTTCAAGAGAGAAGGAGGGAATCATTTCACTGACATTCTTGGACAATCACTTCTCTTTTTACTGTTGGTGCTCTGTATCACCCGACCTGACTAGACTTTCAGGAGTGGAGCAGAGGCACGGTTCAATGAAAAGACCTGAATGGAAGAGCTAGACTCTCCAACAACGAATGAATTGCACCTCGTACTGTTGTCAACTCAGTATCACCGGTGTCTCAGCTGAGGACTCTGAGAAGCTGTGGACTCAGTTTCCCAGAACCTCCTTCCCATACAGCTTTGGTTAGAGTTTGCAAATGAGCAGTACTAGCTGGAGACCTGGAAGGTGGAAGGGAAGGAGAAGCCACTCTTTGCCAGATCCTGTCACAGCCCTAAGTAAGGGTGGAGGTGGAATTCTCAGAGGTTTTCCTGGGAGCTCTCCAGATCCTTTGCTTTGCTGCTACAAATTGGCACAACTGGTGGGAGCTTCCCAAAGCTCTTGATCGTTTGTGTCTACTCTTGAGATCCCATTTCAGCTTCTCAAGCTGAGTCTTTATTGTTGACTTCTCCAATGTTTGCATTTCTGGCTTCCCTCGTGGATGTGTAAGTCCCTTATACCTTGAATACTTGGAGAGACTTTTTCTGTTTTGCTCACCAAAGCCTGCCACCTCTGGGGTAGTGCGGTTTATGGAGTGAATTCGATCAGGGGTCCCAGCCCCCCCCATCCCGGGACGCACAGCAGGAGGTGAGCATTGGGGGGGGTCCAGCAAAACTTCATCTGTATTTACAGCCACTCCCCATCTCTCTCTCTCTCTCTCTCTCTCTCTCTCTCTCTCTCTCTCTCTCTCTCACTACTGCCTGGGCTCCGCCTCCTGTCAGATCAGCACTGAAAAGTCTGCTTCCATTTCTAACATCCTGTCTTTGTGAAGCAGGTTTTCTGCGGTGACAGCAACCAAAACGAGATTACAGAGTAGACTGGACAGAGTCACTTTGTCCAGAGAATGGGAGGGTTTGTTGTGTGTTGTGGTCTCTTTTGAAAACAATCCTCGCACTAGCTAGGGGAACCGAGGTGTGGAAGTGGCTAAGTCACTTGCCCAAGGTCAGTCAGCTGCTAAGCAACACACTTCAAGTGTCACTGTCTCATCGTCCCCAGAGGCCATCTTGTTGCAGGAAAACAAGCCCAGGGTTCCTACGATTCTGCATTATAGTGAGTTGTATAATTATTTCATTACGTGTTACAATGGTATAATAATAGAAATAACGTGCACAACAAATGTAATGTGCTTGAATCATCCCAAAACCATTCTCCCCACCTCCCCAGTCTGTGGAAAAATTGTCTTCCATGAAAGCTGATGCCAAAAAAGTTGGGGGGGCTGCTGAATTAGATAGCGGGGCTGTTTACCAGCTGTAGCAGATATCTAAAACTTAGTGGCTTAGAACAACAGCCGTTTTCTTTGCTCCCAGTTCTACGGGTCAGGATTTTGGGCAGAGCTCAGCAAGAATGTTTGCCTCAGTTCTGTGTCTACTGCCTGCGGTGGCTCGAAGGAGAGGGAGAGGTCCGAGAGGGTCTCATTCGACATCTGAGGCATTGACGCTGGCCATCTACCGGGTCCCCTTGATCATTTGACATCCGAGGCATCAGTGCTCTGTCTACTGGACACCTTGATCATTTGACGTCCAAGGCATGGGTGTTGGCTGTCTGCTGGGCCCCTCATTCTCCTCCACGTGGCCTCTCTGTCCACACAGTCTCTGACCGTCCTGTCATCTACCTGGGATTTCTTTCCATCCTGGCTGGCTTCCAAAAGGATGAAAGTGGGAGCTGCAAGTTTTCTTAAGACCTGAGCCTCTCTTTTGCCACATTCTATTCCTCAAAGCAAACTAGTCCAGATTAAAGGTGGGGTAACTGGATTCTTGCTCTTGTAGTAAGGAATGGCAAAGTCACTTTGTCCAGAGAATGGGAGGGTTTGTTGTGGCCTCTTTTGAAAACAATCCTCACACTAGCTAGGGGAATGGAGGGTGGAAATGGCTAAGTCACTTGCCCAAGGTCAAGCAGCTGCTGAGTAGAGGGGTCAAGGTTTGACCCTGATCATTTCAACTCCTATGTTCATGTTCTTTATCATTATGCTATATGCTTTATGACTTCCTTTTTATTTCTCTTGAATTCTTCTCCTGACTTCATGTATGTATATCTAATTCTCACATGGCTTTCAAAGACCAGCAAAATACTACCTTCCCTATTATTCTAAGCTTAAAATAAGTAGTCCTTTTACTTAACTCTTTCACAGCATTTCTCTTAAGGTTCTCCACATTAAAAAATAAAGCAAGGCCGGGCTTGGTGGTTCAGCCTGTAATCCCAGTGCTTTGGATGACTGAAGTGAGTAGACTGCCTGAGCCCGCAGGTTCAAGACCAGCCCAGGCAACTTGGTGAGACCTCATCTCTACAATAAATCAAAAATTAGCTGGGCATGGTAGCGCCTACCTGTAGTTCCTGCTACTTGAATGGCTGAGGTGGAAGGATTGCCAGAGCCCAGCAGGTCGACACTGGGGTGGCTGTGAGTGTGCCACAGCACTCCAGCCTGGGCAACAGAGTGAGAGTCCAACTCAAAAAAAACCACAAACACACACACAAAAACAAATACTAAAATAGAATTTTTTAAAGTGTCTTAATAGTCTAGTCACTGTATGTGGTCCTTATCTTTCTCATAAGCCTGTAAGAACCCTGTTAACTGGGCTTAGGTCTCATTTATCTCTATCTCTTGAATTATATAGCATAATACCTAGCATCTAAGAGTTAATTAACAAATACTAAAAGAGAGAACATGGGAATGAGTGCACCTTATTTCTGATAAAAACCATTCTGACCTCTCAGTGCACCAGGAAATGCGTGGCCACTGAAAGTAAGCTCTGAGAGTCTCAGTCCCAGTCTCATTGAAGCCAGGATCCTCCTGGCTTCTCAACTGCCTTTATTCTTTCTGAATTCCAGGTCCGAATTCTATCATAGCGTCGGCTCAGCCTAAAGCAAAACTGGTTTTGACCCTCTTGCCCTCTGAGAAACACTGTGGATTTGATCTCCTACCCTACTTCCCAGTTCTATCATCCAAAACATGGCTTTGGCCTTTTTCATGAATACCTCCATAAGAACAGGGACGGTGTCTGTTTTGTTCACTGTTGACTACCCAACACAAAGTTCACTAATTGGACTGAACTGATGCCCTTCACCGGGCCAATCCCTGTCCCTTGTGAGACTGTAGAGTGAATGACCAAAGTCTATAACAAAGTGCTGGGGGCTGCCTTTGTGCTGGGTGGGGAGGTGCATGTGGGCAGGCTCTATCAGAAGGGCTTCTTGTGAGCCAATAAGCTGAGTGATCTCAAGGGAAGAATGCCTAACTTAGCCAGAATGAACCTTGTGTCAGAGGGGCCAACTGGTTGCCAATTCTCCATGCATATGGCGTTCTTTTTTTGCTAAACTTCCCTGGAGCTCCTCTGCTTATTTAACTTTCCCTAATAACCAGCAGATGGCTTCTGTCTGGGCAATCATCAGCTGGTGCTTAACAATGGCAGATTCAAGAGGAAGCATGGGACTTGTTAGGGGTGGGGAATCCAGCTGCCAACATGCAGAATGCCAGGTGAAGTTATCAGGCATTGTCTAATTGGCATTGGAGGCAGTGAGGACAGCTGAAAGGGGTATTAGGAGGAACCCCTTCCTGGAAGGCAGAGACGGCTGCTCAGCGAACCAGGCAGAACCAGAGAAGGCAATGGCCATGGAACTCAGGACAGCTCCAGAATAAAGACTAGTTATTTTCCAAGGCCTCCATGTCTGGCATCATGCATTAGGAATATAGGTGCTCAGTTAAGGTACAGAAAATGTAAACTGAGATCCATCATTTATTCATGGGCTCATCCATCCAACAAATATGTGTCAAGTCCCTGCTGTGCACCAGGCTGCACCCAACACACAGAGACACTGGAGATACAGTAGAGAACTAGACATGCTTCCTCTCATGTAGGACCTATCTTTCATTTGCATAAAAATGATTAAGTTTATTCATGCAGTAGAATAAACAAACCGATGGCTCACTTAGCTTTAAGTGGTGGTAGATAGTAAGTAAGGCATGGAAAAGGTATTATGCAGCTAGAAGAGAAGGAAACTCAAGGGTTGCAAAGTCAGAGAAATAAGTAAGACTGCAGAGAGAAAACCCAGAAGGGTCCAGGAAAAGCTCTCTTCTGGCCTGCCCAACAGCGATTCTTGGTGTGAGGATGCAAATGATGTAACAGGTCATATGTGAAGAAGATTATCATGTGCACCACGGCTTTGGCGTTAATGACAGTGGGTGGCCGCTCCTTGTGTCAAAGTCTAGGCAAGTTCTCCACTTGAATGCTCACTAAGCCTGTAGCACCTGTATAAACTGGCCTTATGGTCTGGTGCTGAGTGTGGGATGCATTCAATCATATATTCAACAGATATTCATTGGGCACCTCCTGTGTGTGAGACACTGGTCTAGGCCTCCGGCCTACAGTGATAATTATATAAACACGGTAAAAACACACTGTCCTCATGCTAGAGGGGTGAATAGAAGAAATGAAAACGATGACAAGTGAGCATATGATGTTATTTGGGGCAGTGATAATTGCTGTGAAAGAAAATTAAGTAGAATAAGTGGATAGAGAAAGATGGCTCTGTGCGTGTGTGTGCGTGTGTGTGTGTGTGTGTGTGTGTGTGTGTGTGTGTGTGTGTGTAGGGGGTACTTAGGGGCAACCTCTTTGAGGAAATGACCTTTGAGTGGAGACCTAAATCAGGCCAGGTGGGGGGAAACATTGCAAAGCGTTTCTTATATGGTAAAAAGTTGGTAAGTTTGAAAAATAGTTAAGGAGGCCAGTCTGGCCAGAGTGTAGTCCAATAGGGAGAGAAGTAGAAGATGAACCTGACTACAGTAGTAATCAGGGCCATATTGTGTAGAGAGATTTTTAGGCCATGGTAAGGTGTGTGGATTTTATTTTAGGAGTGAAATGATCTGGCCGTCTTTCTATGATCACATGGTAGGGCTATACTTCCAACTCACTTTTAAGTTCTATGTGGCCAACCAAATGTGAGAAGTAACATATGTCCCACTTGAGTAAAATCTTTGAGTCAGTGCCTTATTCATCACATTCCCTTTCCCCCCATCTTGTTATTCATGGAAGTGTGTCATATTCGCTCCTCTACCAGCCTAGATCTCTGAGTGACTATAATTTACCCAACTGATCCACACAGTGTGTGAAGAGTGAATGAGAGAGAGAAAAAAAGATCATGTTAAGTATTGAAATTTTGTGTTTGTTTGTTACTGTAGCTCAACTAAGCCTATGCTGACAACTTCATATTTAATTTGATTTACATATTTAGCAATCACTTTGGTTCAGTTAATATGGTATATAACCTGTCTATGCCTCTATCTCTCTATGTCTGTCTTTTTGTCTATCTATCTATCTATCTATCTATCTATCTATCTATCTATCTATCTATCTATCTTTCTTTCTTTCTTTCCCCAAAACTACTAATACGAGAGTAAAGTTACAAAAATGTACATGAATGGAAGAGAAGAACAACAGAAGATCATAGAAGATGAGATATTCAAAAAATGAAGAGTAAACAAAGGAAACCATCTTATTTCAAACGAATAAAATTACTACCCTGAAAGGGAGAAATAACTAGTCTAAGCAATGCAAGAACATCATATTTAATTATGGACCCTCAGTCTTGGGTGAGTTGGATGAGGGGAAAATGCAAGCGAATCCTAAACTCTTATTAGTAGTATTGCTTTCACAGACATAGGGCAAAGACATTCTTGAAATGTTTTAAATGTATTACAGGATCAAGTTCATGAGTAAATATGCTGATGTTTTGTGGAACCAAGATTCTCCCTGTGAAAGAAGAGACATAAAAATATGGAATGAAGCAAGTTATGAAAGAAAACTGTGGAGCTGGTTTAGAATCAGAGGTATGTTTGGCCTCATGAATCATACACACACACATACACACATATGTATATACTATTTCATATATATATGAAAATATTCTATATATACATGATATATAATATAATAATATATAATGTGTGTATGTATGTGCATGTAGGCACTCATACATATATATATAAGGATAAGGAAGAGCTTTTGCTTACAAGAGAATGCTGTGTGCCAGCTGGTAGATGTGAGGGAGTGGTGAACCTGGAAAATCATAATTTTATCCTATCATCCTAATGAAGACTGAGTTAGGCAAGAATCGTTAATGGATGCTAAATCTAAGGGAACATTTTGATGAGGAGCAAGATATTTTCATGATCTTAAAGTGTCTCTTTACCGATTGCTTCTTACTTACAAAGAAAAAAGAATAAGCAAGCTTACCGTGGAGATATGGAGCACTAAGACCAGGGAGTAAAAGTAAACATCACCAGTGAGTGCTCATCCTTTGCCTCTGGTTTAGATACCCAGGTAACAATACAGAGTCATGTATGTAGCATTCTAGGCCGGAACACACAAACTTCATCTATACATGAGAGAACATCAGATAGGCTTCAAATAAGGAATAGTCTACTAAAAAAGTGAAGGAATGGGCTGACTGTATTCTCCAAATGCAATGCTTTAAAAGAAAAAGAACAACTGGGGAATGTTCCTGTTTAACTCGTCCCCTGTTAGCCTGGGAATACTCACTGGTAGTTACATGCATTATGACCTCATACAACTTTATTCTCACATGGCTTATAAAACATTATGTGTGTGTATATATATATATATATATATATATATATAGAGAGAGAGAGAGAGACATATGTATATATCAGGGGTACTAAAAATGTATATACATTTTACAAGATGTTATCTATGCATTACTTTTAGTTTGCCATAATCAGAAGTAGCTGGACACCGATGATAACCACTTTGAGCACCTCTTATAATTGCAGAAGTCAAACGTCACTTGTATTCATCTTTTGCTATTGGTATATATTATGTATTACAATTTTGATACAATTTTTTCCTTTCTTAAAATGTCTATACATTTTTGACACCCTCCGTATATACATATATACGTATATTATATACATATGCCCATCTATGTAACTACACATATATATGGGGAGAGAGAGAATAAGAAAGAAAGAGAAAAAGAGAAAGAGAAAAAGCTTCAAGTGAAAAAACAAATGACAAATAGTTTAAAATGCTAATAGCAGGTGAAAATAGGAAAAAGTACACATGGTATAATATATACTATCCTTATTCTTATATATTTTCTGTAAGTTTGAAATCCTTTTCAAACAAAAAGCAGAACAGAAAAGAAAAAAGAACACTCAAATTTCTGCAGAGCCATTGAGTGGGTCAGAGCTGGAGATGGTCATGGAAAAGTTTATATTGGATGTTCCATCTGAATTTGAAGTTATTATGTGCTCTTGAATGCAATAAACTCAGACATGTCTTTCGTCTGCTGTTACCTTTGAACTTAGGTATATGAATACAGTGTTTTAGAAAGAGGAGAGCACTGTTTTATTGAATGTTTGTGTCCCTGGCTATGTTTTTGTCTTTCTATCCAAACTCATTTTAATAGATGAAGTAATTTGCAAGAAACAACAGGCATTTCTTTGCATTGGTGTGATACAGTGTACAGGTTTCCTAAATGCTAATTAATTCTAACTTACTTTACCTGCTGTTTCAAGGTCTGGCAACTTATATTTATCATCTAAATGACAGCTGTTTCCAAGCTCTTCTTGAAAAAAATAAAAAGTATTTTTTAAAGAGGTATGTAGCAGTTTAAAACATGCTGCAAATTATCTAACTCTCCTTCCAGTGAGTGGTGGAATCTCTATGTCCCCTCCCCTTAAATCTGCTAATTGGTAGAATAGTAAGGGACAGCTGAAGTAGCATTTAGTGACTTCTGAAGCTGGGTCATGAGAGGCATGCAGCTTCTGCTTGGCTCTCAGCACATTTTTATTTTAGCACCGCACTACCACATAAAAGACTCTACCACCTTCAGGTCACCCAAGTGACCCATTCAGAAGGCTCATATAGAAAAATCCCTACAACTTCTTGGAGAGCTATGCCTGGCCTACCCCCATCATTCCTGCTTCAGCACAACTTGATTAAAACTACATGACAGACCCCTAAACCAGAGCCTCCCACCTGGGTGCTTCCAAAATTCTTGGCCCACAGCAACGGTAAGAGACAGCAAAATGGTTGTTTTTGTTTTAAAGCACTAAGGTTTGAGATGATTTGCCCAGCACAGCAATAGATCACCATCTCATAGAGAGAAAGAAGGTGGAGGTATTAACAGAGAGGAGAGAGCTGAACAATAGGATTTGTTGAAGGGGAAAGGCAGCAAAAAGAAATTTAATTCACACTGTAGAACCTCAGAAAGATCTACAAATTGGAGGTCCGACAACCAAGGAAGGTGGGGGTAAGGCATGATGAGGCTAGGGGTGCTGAATTCTTCTCGTTTCTCACTGTAAATAGGTCCTTCTATTTTTCTTTGCCATCAGACAGTTACCACTTCTTTATCCTGGCAAGAAATAGGATGTGTGCTCTGTGGAGAAACTGAACCGAAAAACTCCAAACTTGGTGGCACCAGGCATAGCAGACTACGAGGGAGAGGTTCTACACTGAAACCGGGATGATTTAGGTGAAAGACTATAGTGAAATACTCAGTTCCTTTCTACCCATGCCCTCATATCTTTCAGTCCATTTTCTTTTTTTTGAGTTGGAGTCTCACTCTTTGTCACCCAGGCTGGAGTGCAGTGGCACGCTCAGGGCCACTGCAGCCTCGGCCTGATGGGCTCAGGCGATCCTACCACCTCAGCCTTCCAAGAAGCTGGAACTACAGGCACATACCACCATGCCCAGCTAGCTTTTTTTTTTTTTTTTTTTTTGGTGATTTATTGTAGAGACGAAGTCTCACCAAGTTGCCCATGCTGGTCTCAGGCAATCCTCTTGCCTTGGCCTCCAAAAGTGCTGGGATTACAGGTTGAGCCACCATGACTGGTCCCAACCCATTTTCAATTGCATCCTTCTTAACCATGATGAACAAGTAAGGAAAGTTCCACCACAAGAAACACACACACACACACACACACACACACACACACACACACAATAGGACATTAGTTTCTGGACTAAAAGGGCGTACTGAGTATCCAACACAATGAATGACCCATGCAATGCCACATTATTTTAAGCTTTCAGAGCACCAGGTACACAGATGACCCTAAAGCATTCCATAGGATGAAAATGAAAAAATATTCAAAGAATTGAATAGAACAATGGCATTAGTTTTCCAGAAGCTAGAAAACTGTGGAGCAACACTATGAATATTGCCTTGGCCCACTTCTCAGCAAGATTTAAACTGATGGTAAGGACCACAGATCTTTCTGCTCTCTGCCCAGTCTTTGAATGTTTCTCTCTTTACGACCAAAAAAACTGTCTAAAATAATTGTTCTATGAAGACCTCCAGTGTTCTCGGATCTTCCCACATTACCTGGACCTATATACCTTCTGTATATCCACTGATTTGGCAAACTTTCCACCTCTAACCAATGCCCTAATTCTTCCACCGTGCCCTTTGAGATTTACAATTTGTTATCAGCAAAACACTCCATATCTTTAACCTCCTGTCTGAATGAGTCCTTCACTTTTTTGCTGTAACTGAAACCAGGCTCTCCCCTGGAGATGTTGCTTTCCCCACAGACATTTGGCTACAGCCCTGTTAGTTGTCTTTGCCTTCTCATACCTTGAGTATCTGTGGAATTGGAGGTGGGCAGTTGTCTTGTGGTTCCTCAATCCTCCTTGCCACTTTTCCCTTCCTTCCTGAAACATCACAATTCTTTGAAAGCACCCATCCACTCTACCCCATGCTGCTGCAGTTATCCACCATCAAGCTAGCTGTCTGTGGCTCTTGTTCACCAATGAAATTGGCTTACTCTCTTTCCATATCTACTCTTAGAAAAAAATATTTTTGAGGTGTAGTCTCACTCTGTTGCCCAGGCTAGAGTGCAGTGGCACAATCACGGCCACCCCAGCGTTGACCTGCTGGGCTCCGGCGATCTTTCCACCTTAGCCTTCCAAGTAGCCGGAACAACAGGCATGTGCTACCATGCCTGGATAATTCATTTTTTTATTTATTGTAGAGACAGGGTCTCACCAAGTTGCCTGGGCTGGTCTTGAACCTGCGGGCTCAGGCTATTCACTCGCTTTGGTCTCCCAAAGTGCTGGGATTACAGGCTGAGCCACTGAACCTAGCCTCTATAGCTACTCTTTTCATCATTTTTGATGACTTCCATATTACAGGGATGATCCATTCTCTACCTCCTTGAGTCAGCAAAATGATTGTTTCTGTTTTAAATCTATAAGTTTTGAGATGATTTGTTCAACACAGCAATTAATAATCAGCTCATGGAGAGAAAGAAGATGGAGCTATTAACAGAGAGAAGAGAACTGAACAATAGGACTTGTTGAAGGGCCATGGCAGCAAAAAGAAATTTCATTCACTCTGCAGAAGCTCAGACAGATCTGCGAGTTGGAGGACGAAGGAAGGTGGCGGTGAGGCATGAGGCTAGGAGTGTTGTCTTCTTCTCATTTATGTACTGTAAATAGGTCCTTCTTACTTTCCTTTGCCATCAGTTACCACTTCAATGATCTTATCTTCTATTCACTTTAGCTTCACTTTTCTATACTTTTACCCTAGACCATGCAATGATCTCTGTAGGAACAACCTCCAAAAACATCAATTTTCATGATCTCATTCTTGCATCTTCCCAGTTTCTCTGATTTTCTCCCTTCAAACTTCACTTTTCTAAGGGCTCCACCCTCTATGTCACTCCAATTCATTTACCTCTCTCATACATTCACTTCTTATCCAGATCCTATGACTTATAATTTTCATGGTTTTCTTGTTTTTCTCCTGTTCCATTGACCCTGCTAAGACATATGCTCAGATTCCTCTTACCTTCTCTAGAATTTCCTGACTGCAACTGGACCTCTTCTCCTTTGAATCATTAATTTCTCTCCATATTAGATGTGCAAACGTGCCTTCATATCATCCTACATGAACAAGAACATCTATTCACCCCATGTCCCTCCCCAGTTGTCTTCTCCTATATCCCTCGTACAGTAAAACTCTTCAAAGGAATTTTTTAATGTTTTCCAGCCCCATATTAGATTGAAAGTTCCTAGAAGCCAGGAATGTCTTAATTGGGGTTTCTCTTAAAGCAAACGCCAAGATAAAGATTTTAGTGCAAGAAGTTTATTTGGAAAGGGTAGAGGACAATGGCAGGGAAGTGAGGCAGTGTCACGGGGAAAGGAGAACTGCCAGTCAAGGATGTATTATTAGGCTAGCTATCACAGTGGATGACTGGAACTGATTCTATTGGAGAAACTCTGGAAAATGAAGTGAAACAAATGCTGTAGAGTTGTCCCCCGCCTCCGCAAGAGAAGAGAGAGCTGGGGTAACCATACAAATTGACTTCTCTAAGCCATTGACTGGGGGGTGCTGCTGGTAGATGTCAATTTCATGGCACTTTCCAGATGTCGATATGCAGTGAAAAGTACTCTGAGACACACTGAGAGGTCCAAGGCACCGACTGTGTCTAATATATAGGAGGCTTATCAATCTTTTGACTGCATACTCAGAGACTAAAGGAAGCTTGAAAGTTTAATAGAGGTTTAATAAACATTTTTGGAATGAGTACCCATCCACACTACCAATCTAGACTAAAGATAGATTGGATAAAGATATCAAGACTATTCGATGAGGAAAGGATAGTTTTGCCAACACATGGTACAACTGGATATCCATATCCAAAAGGATGACTTTGGACTTCTATCTCACACCAATAGGCAAAAATTAACTCAAAGTGGATTGTATTCCTAAATGTAAGTGCCAAAACTATACAACTCTTAGAAGGGAACATGGAGGCCTGGCGCGATGGCTCAGCCTGTAATCCTGGCACTTTGGGAGACCGAGGCAAGTGGATTGCCTGAGCCCACGGGTTCGAGACCAGCCCAGGCAACTTGGCGAGACTTCCTCTTTACAAGAAAAAAAAAAAAAGAGAGAGAACATGGAAATAAATCTTCATAATCTTGTGTTAGGCAATGATTTCTTAGAAACAACACCTAAAGTAACAACTGATTCAAGGAAACAAATAATAAACTGGGCTTCATCCAAATGAAAGCTTTTGTGTTTGAATGACACCAATAAAAAAGAGCAAAGACAACTTACAGATTGGAAGAAAATATTTGCGAATCATACAAGGGGGGACTCCAAAAAAATTGGAATTATCTTTCGGGGGTGGGCTCCTTGTAGCACTGGCTTCTGCCGCTAGTTGGGTGTACTAGGAAGCCATTGGCATCAGTGTACCAGCTGATGAGAGTTTGCATTTGGGTTCAGTGAATTTTTTTTTTTTGGACATTCTTTGAACGTGTTTGCCCACTTCATGATGGGTTGTTTATAAGCGCACCTGCCCACACTGTGCTGAATGTTCAGCAGTTTTTGACCAAAACTGGCATGAACCCATGCCCCACCCTCCCTATTCACCCAATCTTGCCCTGTGAAAAAAGTCCTCACAGGGAAATGTTTTGCTGATGTGAAAGAGGTGAAAAAAAAAATATGGCAGAAACACTAAAAGACATCAAAACTGATGAGTTTAAAAATGGTTTTGAGCAGTGGAAAAAGCATCTTGATATGTTTATTGCACCAAGCGGAAAGTACGTTGAAGGCGATGGACATTTAAACATGGAAGAAAAAACACACAATTTTTTATAAATGAATTCTGGTTTTTTGGGGTCCCCCTCATATACCTAAATAGAGATTTAGCTCCCATAAAGAAGCCTCATAACTCAATAAAAAGAAGGCCAGCAATTCAATTAAAAATGAGCAAAGGATATAAATAGTTACTTTCCCCTCAAAGATGTATGACTGGCCATAAAGCATTAACGATGCTCAATATCATTAGTTATTAGGGAAATGTAAATCAAAACCACAATGAGATATTATTTCACAACCATTGGAATAGCTATGATTTTTAAAAGACATACAATTAAAGTATCAGTGAGGATGTGCACAGAATAAAATCTGTATACATTTCTGGTGGAAATGAAAAACAGTGAAGCCATTTTTGAAAACAGTCTGGCAGTTCCACAAGATCTTAAACAGAGTTATCATAGAACCCAGAAATCCCGCTGCTATGTATAATGAGAACTAACTAATTTTACATGAATGCTCATAGAGGCGTTATTTAGAGTAACCAAAGAGTGGAAACAACCAAATGTTCATCAACTAATAAATGGATGAACAAAAAGTGTCATATGCGTACAACTGATTATTATTTGTCAACGAAAAGAAATGAGATACTTACTGATACATGATGCAAAATAGATAAACCTCAAGAATGTTATGTTTACTGAAGGAAGCCAGACACAAAAGGTCGCATATTGATTTTATATGAAATTTACAGAATGGGCAAATCCATAGAGACTGGGGGGAGGGGGGATGTGGCGAATAAGGCGTGATGCTAAGGGGTAAGGGATTTCTTTTTTGCAGTGACCAAATGTTCTCGAAGTTCATTATGATGACGGTTGCACAACTTTGTAAATGTGCTAAAAACATTTTATTGTATACCTTAGACAGGTACATCATTTTTAATTTTAGAATCACGGGGTACATGCAAGGATTTTATGACAGGCATATTGCATGAAGGTGAGGTTTGGGCTTCTGATATCCCGCCCTCCCTTCCCCCACCCGTGGTAAGCATGGCACCCAGTGCGTGCTTTCAGACCCCTTATTCTCCTTCCCCCTCTCCCTCCTTTAGCAGTGCCCGGTGTTCCCATCCTTGTGCCTGTGTGTGCCCAGTGTTTAGTACCCACTTATGAGCGAGAACATGCGGTATTCAGTTTTCTGTTTCTGTGGTAATTCACTTAGAATGATGGCTTCCAGTTGCACACATGTTGCTGCGAATGCCAAGATTTTGTTACTTTTTAAGGCTGTGTAGTATTCCATAGTGTATGTGCCACCTTTTCTTTATTTAGTCTACTATTGATGGGCATCTGGGTTGGTTCCATGTTTTTGTATTGTGAACAGTGTTCCATGACACTTAGCTCCACTGTGGGGTAAACAATCCAATTATCTCATCAGTCTCTGAAAAAAAGTTCATTCTGGCTCTTTGCAACCATTCAGTTTCCGAGTACTCTTCTGTTTTTCTCAATGATATAGAAAATGACTCCAATGAATGAGAATAGACAATATACTATCTTTTTTGATGTTTTAATACTTTTAAAAATTGTCCCATTTTAGCCAGAATATTTTGTCTTTAAAAAGCTTTATTGAGATATAATTTATATTGAGATATAATTCACATATGTATAGTCACATTGATTCCTGCAATTCATCTAAATACAGTGTATAATGCAATGCTTTTTTTTGAGTTGGAGTCTCACTTTGTCACCCAGGCTGATGTGCAGTGGCACGCTCACGGCCACCAGTCTCGACTTGCGGGGCTCAGGCGATCCTTCTGCCTCGGCATTCCAAGTAGCCGGAACTACAGTTGCACGCTACCATGCCCAGCTAATTTTTTGATTTATTGTAGAGATGAGGTCTCATCATGTTGCCCAGTCTTGAACCCACAGGCTCAGGCAATCTTTTCGCCTCGGCCTCTCAAAGTGCTGGGATTATAGGCTTGAGCCACTGCGCCCAGTCAATGAAATGTTTTTTGATATTACATTATTCCTTTTTTAATTTGTGGCAAAATATGTACACATAAAATTTGCCATTTTAATGTTTTAAAGTATACAATTTAGTGGTATTGATTACATTTATGATGGAGTACAACTACCATCATTTCTAATTCTAAAACTTTTTTATCACCCCAAACAGGAACTCTGTATCCATTAAACCATAACTCCTTTCTTAACCTTTGGTAGCCCCTAATCTACTTTCTGTTTTTAAATTTTTTCCTATTTTAGATTTTCATGAAAGGAGAAACATACATAAACTCTTTTGAGACTGGCTTATTTCACTTAGCATAATGCTTTCAACATTCATCCATGTTGCAGTATATTTCAGAACATCATTCCTTTTTATGAACAAATAACATTCCATTGTATGGATATCCACATTTTGTTAATCCATTCATCGATCGACAGACATCTGGGTTATTTTCACCCTTTAGCTATTGTGATTATCGCTGCTAAGAACATTGATGTTCCGGTATCTGTTTGAGTTCCCACTTTCAGTCGAGACGCATCTTAAAATATAAAATCTGTGAAATTGGGAGTCAGGAGGCCTCAAGTGCAGCCCTGGGCATGTCTCTGAAGCCACAGGAGAGGGCCAGGTTGGAAATGTAGATTAGGAAACAGCTAACGTAGGGGGTATGTAAAGACACAGTTTAGATGAAATCAACTAGACTGAGTATAGGCATAGAAGAACAGAGTTCAGAAAGCTAAACCCTCGGCTACTCCAATTCAATGACACCAACACAAGAAGAGATTTACGATGTTTGTGAGAATAGACAGAGAATAAACGATACAGTGATGATCATCCGTTATCAGAGTGGTCCAACTTCTGCTTAGTTGACAACATGGACCTTCCCAAATACCCCTTTGCTGTGCTTGCTATGTGGTCATCCTAGGATCAGCACCTCAGCACAGCAGTGACCTGTGGTGGTGAACTTGGTGTTGTGGCGTTACTGGGGTATATGCAAATTCTGATGACCACGAGGCATTATGTCTTTGTGTTGGGTAAATTGTGGAATGATGGGTAAGCTCCCATGCCATTGCCACGTGGCAGGGTTAACTTATTTGTGAAGAGTTGTGACGTTTAAGATCTGATGCAACCACTTGCCGTGTATCATGGATCCTACTTGTCCGGTTGTTAGTTGGTCCAGGCGCAAGATGGTAGTAAAAAATACTATTGATTAAGCTTGCTTCTTAGCCTGGTGGTAGTGTAAGCTCAGCCCCGTCTTCTCATAATGCTGACTCAGCGTTTCAGACAGCTTTTGTCTCTTCCCTCAATGCTACCTTCCTCCAAAGGCCATCCTAGGCATTCTTTACTTATATCCCTTCGTGGAGACATTTATGAAAGACTTGCAATGTCCTGGATTTTTAAAAAATACTTACAGTTTCATTTAATGGAATCATCACAGCAACCCTGGTGTAGCTATTTCTTATTCTTACCGTTCCCAGTTTACAGATGAGGAAACTGACGATCAGGAGGGCCACGCAGCTGGTAAATGGCAGAACTGGGACCCAAACACAGGCTTTTGGCTCCCAGGCTGGCGTTCTTTTGCTTTATTGCACTGTTTTAGCCTAATGCCATATGTAATGTGTTATGTGCAAACATGCAATAAAACTGCTGGTGGTAAGTAGGTTTCACTGGGGAAAATGCAGGTGGGGCTGCTTTTTGTTTGTTTGTTTTTTGGCAAAAAGCAGTCAGATTTCTTTAGTAGATCTATCTTTGCAAAAAAGATTAAGTGGCAACAGAAGAAGATAAAAGCTATCTGTGCCTGTCTTTACACATCAACTAATCTGGTTGCATTCACTTGGGAGGAAAAAAAGGTAAGTCAGGTACACTTTCATCCATATCACCAAGCTGGACGCCTTTGATTAATTTTTTACTTTCTGGGTGGTTGTTTATTCACCATGAAGTCATGGCCTTTCCGTCTCAGATAGGGTTGGTGGTGGGTGGTTGAAAGGCACAAGTTATTTGGATTAAGGAAATCTAAGCTTTTCAGGCAAAAGTACACCTCAAACCAATCGCTTTGCTTTTACGACGTATCTCCAACCTTCCCATCTTTCTCCCCTTGAAATATGACCTTGGCTTCCATCTCTGAAGCAGCCAGCCTTTGAGCAGATGTAGTCGTACGGTTTAGGCTGAGAACTCCAGATACAAAAGCTTACACGAGTTTTAAGAATGAGCTGAGATAACTACTAAAGAAAGCTCTTGCTGGAGAAGCCACAAAGCCAGGAACAAATCTCCAGGCCATGTAATCACAAGGAGTTTATGCAAACCTCTTAGAGGAGGTTTACACAAATATACATCCAATTTCCTCTTTGGAAAGGCTGTTCCTTTCCAATGAGTCAGTGTTTAACAGAGCTTGGCAAAGCATGAGCCTGTCGGCAGGAAGAAGATGGGGTTTTAAAACTCGACCTATTCTTTAAAGGAGAAAATAACCCTTAAGCTGCATTAACATGGCATGCCACAAGCAGCAGGGATGGGGATTCTGTTATCAAGGGGTTCTCTGGACTGCGCTTCCTTTCCAGGCCGCCGGGCCTCCGCCTGCCTGCACCTGCCTTGTTATCTGCCTCCCGCAGACGAGACTTGCCTTTGTGTGGGCCGCCTCTCTGAGCATGTATCTGTGAGCAGGGCTGGGCTTTCCGAGCTCTAATTTTGAATGAGATGGAAGACACACTCAGCAAAGCCTCTGCCTCCCACGTCTCAGTCGTGGGATCAAGTTCATTTCACGTCCCTATCTCCTGTGAAGAAATGGGTCCGGTTGTGGGTGGACATGGGCAGGGCTGGGAGAGGTTAGGCTGTAACACGCCATTTGTAAGTACTGAAACACTGGCCTTTTAAATAAAGCCGGAAAATTGTTTTATTAGTAGTTCTATAAATCTGAAATTGGAATTTTTTGTGTCTTGAGATCAACATTCAAGACTCAAGTTTTTAAATGTATATGAACAGGTAAACCACAGGACAGCTTGGCCATGCCTGTGAGTCTCACAGGTAGTGATATTTTTTATTAAAAAATTCAGAATCCTGGGTACAAGTGCACGTTTGTTACATGGACATATTATGTAATGGTGGGGATTGATTTCAGGTGGCCTATTGCCTAGATAGTGAAATTGCACCTGGTGGGTAATTTCTGAACGCTAATCTCCCTCCCTACCTCTCCTCTTATTGGTGTCCCCAGTGTCTAAGATGTCCACCTTTCACAAAGCTTCTATTGCAATTCTTCTCTGTTCCCCCAAATGAGTGGAATGTGGACTGGAAGTGATGCGAGTCATTCTGTACTGGGATCTCCACCTGTGATTATCGCATTGGAAGAAACAGAGTTGAGTCAGACATGGCTTATTTGAAACCAATACTAATGCTCTTGAGAAAGACTTCGTGGTGCCTCATCCTTTTTCCTTCCCCAGAAGAGTTTGTTTAAAAAAAAAATCTCCTAAGGAAAATAAGCCAGACACCAAAATAAACAAACAAACAAAATGGAGAAATAAAGAAAGAGAAAACAAACAAAAAGATGAAATAAAAAAAAAAGTCTCCAAAGTTACCAAACAAGAAATGGAATTATTTGAATCAGATGAAATTGAAATCAGATGAAAATCAAATGAAAATGTTTGGACTTCTTTTATTTATCCATCTTTGAGTCAAGGTCTCATTCTGTGGCCCAGGTTGGAATGCAGTGGCATAATCGTGGCTCAGGTAATCCTCCTCCCTCCTCACCCTCCAAGTAACTGGGATCACAGTCGCGGGCCATCATGTCCTGCTACCTTTTTGATATTTCTTTGGTAGGGACAGAGTCTCCCTAAGTTGCCTAGGCTGGCCTTGAACCACTGGGCTCAAGCAGTCCTTCTGCCTTGGCCTCCCAAAGTACTGGGAATAAAGGCGTGAACTACTGTGCCTGGCCTGGACTTATTTTATAACATAGTCTTTCCCACGTTATTCTCTTTCTCCTCTCCCTTGTCACTCTCCTCAATCTCTTGCCTCGTTTTTATCTTGCTACCCCCACTCCATTCCTTCCCCTCTTGGTCCCAGTTACCCCCACACATAAGTAACTAAACCCTCCTAGCAAGGGAAACAGCCTGATCATGGCAGCTGGTTGCTGATTGCTGGTTCTTCAGAGGATTTCTCCTTGGGGAGGCCTCACAGAGCCACAAGGTGTCCCCGTTCTGTTCATCACCACTGCCTGCACGAGCAGGAGCCGTCTGTGTGGCTCCGTGGACAGTGACATCAGCCGGAGGGTGGAGCTATGGGAGCAGTGGGCAGGTGTGATGGGCCCGACTGGTGGAACCGACCGGAGCTTGCAGAAGACTGAGATTGCAATTCCGTGGCCTCCTTACAATGGGCAAAGTGCCTCTCTCCCCTGCTCCAACCAAGTTTGTCTCTCACCAGTTCATGATATGTTCGCAAAGCTTTGAAACCACTGAATGCCGGCGTTACATCACACTGTGTATGAAAGATAAGGCAACATCATTTCTGAGCTTCATTCCTACACCTGAGCTCCCTTGGTTGTAAGGATAATAAATGGAGGTGAGAAAGAAACTCCATGCTTTTGTTCATTTTTGGCTCGGTGAAGACTGACTTGTTATCGCCAAGGAAAAAAGCCATGGTGTCACTGTCAACACCGCACCTGTCAAGTACTGTAGGTGTTCAACAAGCATTCGATGATAGTCCTAGTTCTATATGTTCTGGTTCCCTCTAAAAGTGTAGTGTAAGGTCAGAGGTACGGAAGGGCGGGGCGGGCCTCGCCTCAACAAGATGGCTCCAACCCAGACCAGGAGAACAATGGGCGAAAGTGAGCCAGCAAAAAAATGAGTGACCGGAACTAAGACTCCAGCCACAAAGCCAGCCAGTACCTATTACAGCGACTCTTGCAACCCTGTTCAGCCAATCGCCAGCAGACGTGACAGCTGTCCCAACCAGTGATTGTTCTCCCCAACCCCCTCACAGCTTTCTCAGTGTGCCCTTTATAAACTCATCGCCCATCTTGCTGGGTGCGACTTCTCCGGGCCCACAGCTACATGGGCCGGTGAACTTCGCCCAGGATTGCGCTAATAAACTTTTCTTGGCTCCTTTGTTGCCGTTTTGCCTGGTCTGGTTTCATTTACCTTACATGTAGCATCCCTTGACCCAGTCTCTCTGGAGTCTGCTAGATGGCGGAAATTGATCTGGTGACCACTTGAGGTTAGAGCTCACAGAATACTAGGACTAAAGAGAGGGGCCCGACACCAGCTTGCCCATCGGATGAGTCATGGCCCGTGACCCCAGTGAGATGTTGGTAGAGGAAAAAACCCCTCTCAGATGGCATCTGCATACAGCAGGAGAGTGGGACCAGTGGTAGGTATTTCAGCCACCCTGAGCACTGACTCAAGTTGCTGCCTGACCTTCGGTTGTTCTTAATTCCCCACCACTGCCTCGGGTGTACCCGTTCTTGCTCCGTATTTCATCCGGCCAGCCCTTCCCTGATCCCATGGGACGCAGGTGGGCAGCATCCCCCTACTTTCGATATTTGGGCCCTGGTATGTTCACAGATGGCGTCTCCTTATTCCTTCGCATAGCTGAAAGCACACTGGGGAGAGGGTGGTTGAATGAGATTTTACTAAGGTCAGGGGAGGTTGCGAGGGGAGTCACACTTGCTTCTTTTTTGATTGACCGGCATCCGAATTAGCAGTTCTCAGGGGACTCGGGCTGACCTGCAGACGGCTGTAGGTAATCGCCAACCTCACACCACCTCGGCCAGGCAGACGTTCAAGGCAGAGTCTCAAACAAACGGCAGTTGCAGGCGTGGCTTGGGCAGGCATTTCTTTTTTTTTTTAAATAAGGATGTGGGGTACACTTCAGGGTTAGGTATACAAACGTTGATTATGCAGGTTCCCTTGTTGATGAGGCGTGCCCCTCCCTCCCCTAGCAGCTTCCCTCAACTGCCAATCCCATCACCCCTCCCCTGACAGTTTCCCGCTACTGCCAATCCCTTTCTTATAGCATTATGATAATTGCTCAAGGTCTGGGCGGGCAATTTTAAAACCCTGACAATTTTAAAACCGTGACAATCCGCCTGTGCGGGCGGCCCGCAGAGTCCTTCGCGCTCCACGAGGGGGCGCTAGAGCCCAAGGAACCGCGCTGGAGCCGAGCCTCCAGGGACAGGCGGGAGGGCGGTGGGGGGTGTTTCTGGGTGGTGGCACGAGCCCGGCCCGCCCGGGCTCCAGGGGCTTTGTGTGCGGCCCGGCCGCCGTGACCCCGTGGAGGGCA
>NW_007233041.1:567160-567875 GCF_000164805.1 Carlito syrichta
GGGTGTGGTAGTGCACTCCTGTAGTTCCAGCTACTTGGGAAGCTGAGGCGGAAAGATCGCTGGAGCCCAGCAGTCGGGGCGGCAGTGGCCGTGGGCGTGCCACTGCATTCCAGCCTGGGCAAGGGAGTGAAACTCCACCTCAAACGAACAAACAAACAAACAAAAAAGACTTGTCAAGTCACTTATCCACTTAGTGTCAGTCCGCTTCTCTGTGAGATGGGGAAAAGCTTATCTACCTTGCGGGGTTGTTGTGGAGATGCAATTATTTAAATACGCAACAGTGTAGCGCCCAGCATTTCCGTCCTCCCTTCCCCCTCCCTCTCCACGTGCCACTTATCAGAGTAGCTGGCCCTGGACTCTTACTCCGTGGGAGGCCTGGAGCCCTCGGCCCGCCGGCGTCTCCGAGCCTCCAGACAACCCCGAGAGGGGTGGAGAGACACTTGTCTCGAGGCCACCAAGCCGCACCCGGCACCCCCCCCCCCCAGGCCCGCCTGCCCGAGAGCCGCAGCCCTGCCGGGACGCCAGGCCGCCCGCCGGCGTCGAGGCGGGGTCTTCACCCCGGGGCCCGCCGGGCCGGGCGAGCCGCTGGAGGGGGGTCGCGACACCGCTGACTGTGACATCTATGGCCCCTGTCTGGTCATGCCTTTTCTTCTCAAGTCTAAAGTATCTCCTGACATCCTAAATTCTGGGCTAGGCTTGGATTCCTGTTTAGGCT
>NW_007233041.1:568836-614369 GCF_000164805.1 Carlito syrichta
GAGGACCGCCCGCCGTCCCTCCGTTCTCCGGGACGTCACTCTGGCATGCCCTCCCCCCATCTGAGCCTGGCGGGCCCTCTCTGTGCCCATCGGTCCGTGGAACTTGCTGCTGTGCTGCATTGCTTGTTTCGTTGTTTATCTTCCCAAGAGGGTGTGTTTCTTGAATGCAGGAGCCACAGCGTTTGTACGACTAATCTTGATTTTAATTCATACGAAAAATTACATGAAGTCAGACTCCCATCCTTTTTTTTTTTTTTGAGTTGGAGTCTCACTCGGTCGCCCAGACTGGAGTGCAGGGGCCGCTCCCGGCCACCGCAGCCTCGACCTGCTGGGCTCCGGCGATCCTTCCGCCTCAGCCTTCCCAGTAACCGGAATGACAGGCGCGCGCTACCATGCCCGGCTAATTTTTTGATTTATTGTAGAGATGAGGTCTTGCCTGCCTAGGCGGGTCTGGAACCCGCGGGCTCAGGCAATCCACTCACCTCAGCCTCCCAAAGGCGCGGGATTACAGGCTGAGCCACCAGACTCCCATTCTTTACGATTGGTGTTGCATTTCTTGCAAAATGCCTCGCAACCGGTCCTAACACCAAATGCCCACGTCTTCTCTCCAAACGGGATTATTATGATCTGTACTCGAAGTACACTTCCTATCCCCGAGTTTCTATTCGTGGCATTGCCTCTGTCCAGAAACCGGCTATCTTTCTCTCATCGCCAGCTTTTCGAATCCTGTCCATCAAACGAGACGCCTCTCAACAACCACGTGATGGTCTCTGATACACCCTCCCCAAGGCCTGGGATCACTTCTCAGCCAGATACTGCCCCTGACTCCCCCACTCCCCCTGCCTGCTTCACCCCACAACATGCTGTTTGCATGTCTTTCAGGATGCTTGCCTTTTTGAGATGCAGCCCAGGGCGGCGGTGATGATCCCAGGCTTTGGTCTCAGGCCCAAGTGTGTCCTGAGTCTGCCACTTCCTGGTTACCTGTAACTTTGTCCAAGTTAAATTAATTACCTTTTCCAGCTTCAGTTCCCCTACTTTAGTGAAATGGGCATACTCACATCTCCTCCACGGGGTGGCTGTGTGGATGAACTGAGATACGAAGAGAAAACATGTGTCTCAGTGCATGTAACACAGTAAGAACTCGTTAAATAGTCGCTGTGACTAAAATCACTCCTTACATATTTGCCTGATGCAGCCAGTGAGATGGCCCCTCTTTAGAGCTGGGCGCCCTGATACCTCTGTATATCTTACAGTCTGGCCCAAGTTTCTGGCTCAGGCCTTTTCTGGGCCGGGGGGAGGGGGGGGGGAACTAAACTAAACAGAAAACTGGAATTATTTCTTGTAGTACAGGCTTCCCCTACTGGTAAGTGTTCTAGGAACCCGTTGGCATCAGTTTACCAGCTAGCCTTGTTGTGAGAGGCTGTGTTTGGCGTGAAATCTTTTTAGAAATTCTTTCAACACATGTGCCCGTTTCATGATGGGTGATTTACAAGCCCACCTGCTCACGCCGCACCGAGTGTTCAGCAGTTTTTGTCCAAAAACGGCATGAACCCCATGCCCCACCCTCCCTATTCACCTGATCTCACCCCAGTGACTTTTTGTTTCCATGGGTGAAAAAAAACCTTCAAAGGGAAACATTTTGCTGAAGTGGGAGAGGCGAAACAAAAAATGGCAGAAGCACTAAAAAGGCATCAAAATTGACGAGTTCAAAAGCTGTTTTGAGCTGTGGAAAAAGCATCTTAACAGGTGTGTTGCATCAAGCGGAGAGTCCTTTGAAAGTGACGGAAGTCTAAACATGTAAGAATAAATCCACATTTTTTAGTAAATAAATTCCAGGGTTTTATTTATTTATTTTTTGGTCCCCCTTGTACACCTCACCGAGTGGTGGAAGCTGACCCCACCTCGGCGTGCTCTAGGTTCCTTGTCTGTAAATTGGGGACACGGGATAATGGGGAGCACTAAATATTTGCATTCTTTTAAAAAAATAAAGTTCAAGGTCAGGCGCGGTGGCTCAGTCTGTAATTCCAGCACTTTGAGAGGCCAAGGTGAGAGGATTGCCTGAGCCAGGGGATTCGAGACCAGCCTACCATAAATCACAAAAACTAGCAAGGGCATGGTGGCATGTATTTGTAGTACCAGCTACTTGGAAGACTGAGGTGAAAGGATCACCTAAGCCCAGCAGGTCAAGGCTGTGGTTGCTGCGAGCGTGCCACTGCACTCCAGCCTACATGACAAGAATGAGACTCCAACTCAAAAAAAAAAAAAAAAGAATAAAGTTTAAAAACAGTTTGAACCAACTTTAAAAAAATTAGTATAAATAAGAGGAAATCCACAGAGAAGAGGCACTTCCAATTTCTGCTTCACTTCGAAGATGCTTTGGTTGAGGCTAGTTGGCCTTTCATGGTCACCCTGGAGACACCAGTGGGTTTGCATACACCCTACACAGGAGTTCCGAACTAAGAAAAGAAAAGAGGCAGAGAGGATGAATCTCTCTCTCTCTCTCTCTCTCTCTCTCTCTCTTTGTGTGTGTGTGTGTGTGTGTGTGTGTGTGTGTGTGTGTGTGTGTGTTTGGGATAGGAGTGGTAGATAAGATTTTCTAGGGACAGAATTACTGACAATTTGCTTGGGGCAAAGATGAGATATTTTGATTTCGACATTATTTTCTAATAGTGACAACTAAGTGTAAAGAAACTACGAGTTTTTAAATTGTGATCATGATATCAAATTACTAAAGAGGAGTAGGAAAATGAATACCAAGTGGTTTAATGTAGGGTTTTGACAAGAGTGAACATTTATGAATCCCAGCTGGTTGGAGATGGTGGGATAGAGGGATTCCTATTATTTCAGTTGTATCTAAGTGTTTGTAGACTTTTCTTTACTGAAAAGATTCTGTAATTTTTGAAAACTCCGTTTTAAAGGAAATACAACTATGGCTCTTATTTTTCACATTATGAAGTATATTTCTTCCTTTAAGACATGGGGTCTCACTATGTTGCCCAGGCTGGAGTGCAGTGGATATTCACAGATGCGATCCCACTACAGATGAGCAAGAGTGTTTTCTGACCTGGCCGGTCCAGCCTTCCCTAGGCAACCTAGTGGTCCCCATTCCTAGGCGGTCACTCTGCTAATGCTGAACTTAGTGTTGGACACCCTATGGGTATAGCACACTATAGCCCAGAACGCTTGGACTCAAGTGATCCTCTGGCCTCAGCCTCCCGTGTTGCTGTGACTGTAGGTGCACACCACCTGTAGTCAAAATGAATTTCTTATCTATCATATTTTCAGCAGTTACAATTTGCTTCTCTTCTGGAAAGTGTCTGGGAACACATCTCTTCCCACCAACCCAGTGCCCCCTTGTTGCTATGCTTATGTCTATGAACTTCAGATATTCTCTAGCGCAATGTGGGCTGGAGTCAGCGGGTTCCCTCGCTTGTTATAGCCATGTGAGAGCTATGAAGTAGCCCCTGGGTTATCACTCTTATATTTAAGTCCGTCCCTGGCTCCTAGCATGGGCGAAAGCCTCACATAGCTCTGGAGAGCTCAATTCTAAATGCAAATTTGTCAGTGATTTGTACCATTGGGGTTGTTTCTTCTTTGTGGTCCTCAGGCTTCTCATCTGGATAACAACAGGGTTGGACTCCAACATTTTTTTGTCTATTCAGGTGATTTTTCTTCTTTAGTCTGTTGACATGGTGAACTGCGATGATTGGTTTTTGAATATTGAATCAGCCTTGCATTCCCAGGATATACCTCACTTGGGATTATACATTTTACATATTATTGGGTTTGATTTGCGAGTATTGTGTTAAGAATTTTTGAGGGCAAACCCTTCGGGTTCCCTCCCATTGAGGGAGCTTTTATGTCCTCTTAATAAATCCCGATTTAAAAAAAAAAGAATTTTTGAGTCTATATTCATGAGGGATGTTGGTGTAGAGGTTTTTTGTGGTTGTTTATAATGTCTTTGATATTGATATCTGAGTAAAATATGAATTGGACTGTTCTCCCTTTTCTATATTCTGGAATGTTTGTAGAGAATTGATATTATTTCTTTCATTAATGTCTGCTAGAATTTTCTGTTAGCTGCCATCACTTTGAAGGTTGTTTATATTCATATTCTAGGAAGCCCTGGATGGCCTGAGTCCTTTCTGATAACTGAGGATATTTCTTGGGGAAGGCTTGAAGAGGTGTCCAACCCCATACCCTTTAGAAGCTTCCTGTGAATGGGGGAATAGAGGATGCCCTTGTCTCAAACCACACCAGAAAGGCTTCTCTTCTGATCACTCCGGTGTTCTCTCTTCAATCTGCAGGCCACAGTTTTCCCAAGTGATATTTAGTCTCTGGGAGACAGTGCGGTATGATGGGAGTTGGAATCAACAAGAGCTGACCAAAATCCTTGGCTGTGGCATTTATCAGTCATGTGAGCTTGAGTCCATGTTCTTGAACTTCTCAGTGGCCCAGTCTCTGCATTATTACTGGGTATGGTAAATTTTCGCTCACAAAGTTGGAATGAGATAATACTTATGTGATATCCAGCATAGAAGATTTTTTAAAAAAATGAATGTTGGCCTTCTTTATGAGAAAATAAGAACAGTTCATTTTATTCAGGCTATGGGGCCCATCTCAGTAAAAAGCCTGTTTGCCCACTTTTGAATCTGGGATAGAGTTTTCTGAAGGGAGTCAGAAATGCAAAGACATTATTTACTTATTTATTTATTTTTGGTCATCTGTTCAACAAGATGAATGAGTCTGCCTTGAAAACAGCCACATTACAAAGCAATGGTGGATGGGAATAATTTGCTATAATGCTCCAATTCCACGACTTTTTTCCAGGTGAGGAGAACGCTCTCTCGGTTTCTTGGGCTCCAGAGTGTTGCTTCCTAATAGGAACTGGAGAGCAAGGAGCTATACAACTTTTAAGTAGAGTCTAGAAGGATGGTTCCTTTTGATTGAAAAAAAAAGTCATGAGTCAGCTGCTTAAGAAAATGCCTCGCTGATGGTATTAGTACATAGAAGCAATTTTGTCAGTCTGGGAAGCACATTTTCAGGCGGCAAGATTGGCAGGGCAAAAAGGACAGAATATTAATAAGCTGTGGGAGGGGGTGATAGTGCAGTTTCGATTGTGGGCAGCAGAGGGAGCTGTTGCCTCCCAATTCTAAAATAAATACTATTTGGCAGAAAAGTGACCATGTTAGAGCTTGAGAGAAGAAACTTGACCTCTTCTTACTGGCTATTGTAGAGTTTCACAATTTACTTAGGAAAAAATCATTTGGTCGGCTCCTTGGTTTTACTAAAAAGAACCAGAAGGGCAAAGGATGGTTTGTTACAAGAGCTAGCACTCTGTATGGAACTTGCTATGAGCCAGTTATTGTTATTCATGTACTTTATGTATATTAACACATTAAATCTCACAGTAGCAGTATGAGATGGGTCATGACATTATGAGCCCGCTTTTGTGATGAGGAAACTGAGACAGAGTGAGATTGACTTCCCAAGATCACACAGCTGGTAATTGTCAGAAGCAGGATTTGAACCCAGGTTGTTGAGTTCCAAAGTCTGTACTTTTAACCACAAACAACAACTTGTTGGTTTGCATTTTTGGTCCCATTTGACCTTACTAACAGTTCTGTGAGGTAAGAATATTTTGTTTACTATTATTTTACTAGTGGAGAAGGATCTAGAGCCAGAGAGAGAGAGCGAGAATAAATTTTGTGCTAAAGACATTTAATTGCTAACATTCTGGGGGTCTGTGCTTCATATGACTGACCAATAATACAAAGTGTCAGAGAGCAGGGCACAGTCCATCAAGTCCAGTACTTTTTACTACTATGGTATTTCCTATTCACTCCCCCTTCTGTGCCAGACTGTGGGATGACGGCTCAAGAGATGTGGAAGCTTGGTCTCTGCCCTGCAAGTTCCCTAGGCTACACTAAACCCTCCCTTCTCAAGCCTCAGACACTGGACTCAGAAACATGGGGTACAATTGTAGCTCCCTCACGTGGTAGCCTGGTGACCCCGACCTTGGGTCTTTCTAACCAATCTGGGGAAGTGCACTTTTGGGAGGTAAGATTGAAAGAAGAAACAGAAATATCATTTTGCCACTGAACAGGAAAGGAAGAAGGCATGTTCTTGCTCCTCTGAGGTTTACTTTAGATATTCAAATAGATATTTGAACCATACGATATTAAAGGTCTCTTTTAGGGCTGCTATTCTATGAAACCACAAGTTTAGGCAAGCCTGAAATCTGTTGTTAAATTTTGATCTGGTGGTTAGGGGTCTCACTCAGTCCAAAGGAAGGACTCCGATGCAAAATTTTCAACCCCAGCACTATTGACATTTTGGGTTGGAGGACTCCGTGTTGTGGGGGCCGTACTGTGTTTTGCAGGATGTTTTGAAGCATCCCTGGCCTCTACTCACTAGATACCAGTGACACAAGCTCCTTGAATTGTGACAAACAGCCAAGATACACCTCTAATGATGGGAAGGCACACTGTAGTTGACCAGGAGGACAGATGCCTTGGTTTGATGATGACAATGAGGATGGGGATAATAATAGTGGTAAATAACATTTTTTCCACTGAATACTATGCCCTAAGCCCTATTGTAAGCATTCAAATATATTCTCATTTCATCTTCATAACCACCCTATCAATTTGACACTGCTGACCCCATTGTATAGACGAGGAAAGTGACAGTAATATGATCAGTAATATGACACAAAACTCACAGCAGTGAACTGAGATGACACTCCCAGGCATTCTGGTGTCAATACTCACACCATTTGCTTTCTTCAAGGTGGTCTAGACAGCAAGATTCAATGCGTGTGTCACAGGCTGTCATTGGGCCATGGACTATTTGCTCATTCTGTGATGAAGTAAGTCAATCACATCACTACGCATATTATTTAGTTCAGGTAACTTTTGTTGTTGTTGTCGTCAGACTTTCTCGATGAAGGAAGCATTGCACAGATTTATACTCTGACACAGGTTCCTTATCTTGTTGCAGGCCGGCACGGAAATAAAAAAATGTTATCTAATATTTGCATAGAATACGATCATTGGCAATGTACTTTCTTCTGTAGTCTTCCACGCTCCTTGCAGGTATGCTTTTCCAACCTTGTGAGATTTACAGAAGAGGAAACATAATGTAAGCTATCATTTTCCCGTCGGGAAACTCATGACTCAGACAGTTAAGTGATTTGTCCCTGCCATTAAGACAATAAGTTGAAGAATCCTAGAACATGAGTTCAAATTCCCTAATTCACAGCCCACTGCTCTTCCTAAGATAGGACTCGATCTATATTCTGATCACCAAGAAGTGGCTCTCTTTCTCTGTCTAGCTCTGCATCATCATAAGGACCTGCAAATGGATTACCCTTATTTAATGGAATCATCTGTTATAATACTACATGGTTATTGAAAGAAACAAAAGTCACGATCCTTTGGCCAATGTCCTTTCCTTTCAAGTGCTCTTTTGAATCTCTGGTGCTGTGGAAAGAGCTGGATTTTTGAATCAGTCTTAGCTCCCCTATGTACAAATTATGCGACCTCGGGCAAGTTTTCATGCCCCTCTGATCCTTACTTCTCTCTTCTGTCAGAGGGACATAGTCACATATACCTGTTGGGAGGTGGCAATTGTGAAATGATGTATGTGTGGTGCATAGTACCTAGAAGGACTCAGGTTCAAGTCAGTATGACTTTTCTCTTCTTCCTTCTAGCAATCATGTACTTTTTAATCCACTTCCAGATCTTTAAAGCCATCTCATAACGTAGTAACTAATCACAGTGGAAACTAATCTTTATCATGAATGCACAATTCATCTGGGAGAAAGACATTCCTTCTTAAATCAGGACTAATCAACATGACCCAGCTCCGTCCTGCCATGAGCTCATAGGAACAGATGGAAAATGGGCTGGGCAGATGGAAAAACTCCATTTTCCAACAGGAATTATTTATTTGTGAAGTTGGAACCACTTGGAATGAATATTTTGAATTAGGCGGATGAAATATTGTAAGATTCACAACAGGGCCATGAAATTAACTAATGCACTGTGACTACCAGCATCATTGTGAGGCAGGGAGAAGGAATAATAATGGGGCTTTTAAAAAATGGTCCAAACACATAAATTATTTACTGGTGTGTGTCAATGACTCCCTTGATGCTGTTCTGCTGATAGCTGTATCCCTCGTGCCCTTCCTAAGAAAGGCCACTCTTGTCGCAAGTTCCTTTGTTTTTATGATCAGATTATTAGTGAACATGGACCTTGTAAAATCCATAGCTACCATCATGAGACCTGTTTAGTGTTAGATGCCGTGTGTGATGCTTTCCATATCTTATATCCAATCCTTATGATGTCCCTGTGAAGTAGGTACTTTAAGACCTGCTTTACAGATAAAGAAACTGAAGTTCAATGATACTAAGTGATTTACCAAAGTCACACAAGTAGTATGTACAGATTTTCCTGCCTTTATTTTTGAGTCTCTGACCTGTTTCCCCAAATGGCCCCTGAGTAAACAAAACATTCATCTGATCACATCAGACTCCTTTGTCCTCCATACAGAGTCTTAGAAGGGCATCAAGGGTCTTCCGAATTGGATCCTACTTTCTCCAGTGTGTATGTAACCATAGTTTACAGTTCTTAGAGCAGAGGGCAGATGTATGTCTCAGGGCTATTGCTAATCTTGCTGGTCCTACCTAGAAAATCTATCCCTGTCACCCAAATATCCTACCTACTCTCCCCCCACTACCCCCGGCCAATTGCTTCTCCTTTCCCCGGACTTGGCTCAGTCCTAAATATTACAGTTGTTCTCTGACAACAGCCACCTTCCTATTACTGGGCTGAGCCATGTGCCTGCTGTTGTAGCCAAGTACTCCTGGTTTTTCTCACAAGTAGCACTTGTCCACTGTTTTGCTCAACAGCTTTCGTGTCTCCCTTCACTAAAAGACTGTGAGCTTTGGCTTAGTCATCTCGGTATGCTTGGCATTCAGCGGTGAGGTGTTTGTGTTTGTTGAACTAATGAGTGAATAAATGAACGGATGAACAGATAAGAATGACAAATGTTTTCTTCTAAAGTATCCATGTGGTGTGTCTGAAATATTTATGGTGGCCTCAGATGGATGCACAGCTAAGGTATCTATTTAAGAATAAGTCAGCCGGGCTCGGTGGCTCAGCCTGTAATCCCGCGCCTTTGGGGAGGCTGAGGTGAGTGGATTGCCTGAGCCCGCGGGTTCGAGACCTGCCTGGGCAGCGAGACCTCATCTCTACAATAAATCAAAAAATCAGCCGGGCGTGGTAGCGCATACCTGTAATTCTGGCTACTCGGAAGGCTGAGGCGGAAGGATTACCGGAGCCCAGCAGGTGAGGCTGTGGTGGCCGGGAGCGGCCACTGCACTCCAATCCGGGCGACAGAGTGAGACTCCAACTCAAAAATAAAAAAGAATAAGTCACTAATGCCTCATGAGGAGCACAGAGATAGGGCTGAGGGAATCCAGTGGTATTCTTAGAATGAGAGAGACTGAGCCAAGAGAGAGGTAGATGGGCGTGGACATATATTTTTTGACTCTGTAAGTACCAGAGAGAGAAGCTACTAACAGAAAAATTTCAGATGAGGATCAGTATTGGAAGGAATTCCAAGTTAGTTAGTGCTATATGGGTAAGAACGTTACTAAGGAAGTATAGACACATCTTTGAAAATCCATTTAAACTATTCTCTGAAGCCTGATACATAGTAGGTGCTCAGTAAATACTCATTGAATAAGAAAGAAATATATGGGGTCAAGCTCCTCTTTTTCTTCCCTAGACACCAAGAGGCTCAGGGTAGCTAGAAGCTCCATTACTGGTTCTTTCGGGCAGCCCAGGGTGGGGTCATCACAGCCCTTGGAGCTGGGAAGATCTGGGCTTAGGCAATGGTTATACCACTCTTTTGCTGAGCCTCACTTTTTCTTTCATAAAGTGAGGGTAATTCCCACCTCTCAAAGGTGAGATCACAGAACCAGACCCACAGCTTGTGGTCAATATTGAGGGTTCCATTCCCCTAGCCTTGGGTTCCGTGAACTGTGGCACGAGGCACTGGGAAACAAATCCCAAGCTGCGTGGCATGTGGGGACAAAGTTTCTTACACCCTACCAGCCTGACTCTTGGAATGTGGAAAACCTGCTGCTGGAGGCTGGATAATAAGACTGGATGCGAGGCTGGGCTTGGTGGCTCAGTCTGCAATCCCAGCATTTTGGGAGACCAAGGCGAGTGGATTGCCTGAACCCACGGGTTCAAGACCCACCCGGGCACGTTGGCAAGACCTCATCTCTACAATAAATCAAAAATTAACCAGGCATGGTAGTGCGCACCTGTAGTTCCGGCTACTTGGAAGGCTGAGGAGGAAGGATCGCTGGAGTCCAGCAGATTGAGGCTGTGGTGGCCGGGAGCATGCCACTGCATTCCAGTCTGGATGACAGTGAGACTCCAACTCAAAAAAAAAGAAAGGATGTGACAAGACTGGCAGGTCTAGTAAGGAATGGCCACCAAGAGCTGTGCAGAGAAAGCAGGTTCTTTCTCTCCCTTTCCTTCTTTATGCACTTTTAGCAAATAACTTCTCTGAGTCTCAGCATCCTCATCTGCAAATGGTCATTATCCTTCTTGCATCCCCCCCCACCCCTGGCTGTTCTTGTGTGTTCTGAAGATAGAGGGCACACTTGGAAACATGTCCTAGAGAATGCATAGGCCATCATAGTTGTCCTGCTCAGAAATCAATCTCTCCAGGAGGCAGGAGGAATAATGCGCCCCAAATGCTCTCTTCAGAGGCAGAACTTAGATTGGGTCTCAGGTTCTGGAAATGCTCACAGTGCAGTGGACTTTGTTCTAGGTCTGGCTGAGAAATTACAGAGATCTGGGTCGATGGGGCTCATGGACCTAAAGTCATGTGGGGAAGACACTGATGTGATTACAAGTGTGATGACAAGTATAACAGAGCAGATAAAATTAAACTAGCCTAGGGGGTGAGGGTACCTTCTCTTCCCCTTTTTGCCATTGGGTTAATCAGGCCAAGACCTGGCGACTTCTCAGATCCTTCATAACCATTTGTAGTATCTAATACTTGAAAGGGACCACTGATCTTTCCTATCTTGGGCAACTTTTCATTTCTCTTGAATCCTTCCAAGGACAGGAAGCTACCAACCTTATAAAGCAGTCTGCTTTATTGCTCATTGGTTCTGATTGTTAGTTTGTCTTTCTCGGGTTGAACCAAAATCCATCTCTCTAATTTCCTCCCCCTACTCCTGGTCCCCCCACAAGCAGCATACCTTTCTTAGCTGCCTCTCTGTTCCCACATTCTCTTTTCCACATGCTGAATATAAGAAGCAGGTGGTGCCATGGCAGAGGAAGAAGCAAGAGGTGTGGCTAGGCAAGGCCAGCCCTGGTGGGAGTCGTTGATATGACTTAATTGAGATGAGCTGTTTTCTTCACAAGTGTGCGCATTACGGCATTAAAAATGGAAGGTATAGGTCAGGGTTTGGAATATGGAAAGGGACATTTGATTTAGATCTTGCAGAGTAAAATAGAATTCAATGGCTAAAAGTGAGAGAAAAGGGTATTTATTGAGAGAAGAGAAAATTCCATGAGAAAAGGCAAAAAATCGTGAACATGCATGTCTTTAGGAAGCAATGAGTTGTCCATGTGGCAGAAATAAAGATGAGGAAACAGTAGCAAACAAGACAGGAGAGATGGCAGTGATGAGACAAAGGAATGCATTGAGATGTTTATTTCTAGTGAGATGCTAGTCAAGCTACAGTTGGCCTTATTTGGTGGGTATTGGCAGTCATGCAGTTGGTACACAGTTTTGTGACATTTTAAAAATATATTCAACGATACTTATTTGATATCCCCTGTAAGCAAAGCACTATTTCAAGGCCCTGACATTATGGTAGCCCAGAACCCAGAACATAGCACATGCTTTATATAGCCTTGCTGATCAGTTAAGTGTGGTGGGTTGCTTAGATCCAAGGTGTTGGGACAGAATTTCCTGTAGTGTCTTGCGGACAGCACTAGACTTGAGGGATGCTAAAATGTTATTTGAAAATAAAATAAAAAGTACTTTGGTCAAATCAATTTAATTAAGTGAGAGTAAGAGGATTATTTGTTTTAGTTGAGTTTTGCCTTGGGCATTAAGAATTACCAAGGGGGAAGGGAAGTAGCCTATGGCGTTTCCCAAACTCACTTGAACATGGAACAGCTGTCTGGAAGAGCTTCATTTTGTCTTAGTGTTCCAGGGAACACACTCTGAGAAACACCTATATGTATCTGAAAGTAAGGAAAGCAGCAGATGATTTTTATCATTGAAAGCATGGTGGAAGGACAAAGAGTTGTTAGAGAAGACCCAAATGCATCTTGTTTTTCTTATTTTAAAGACATAGGGTACAATTCGGGATTAGGCATTCAAGTGTTCACTGGCCAGGTAAAGTTTGGGCCTCACTTTGGTCTCCACTTCATCTGGTTTGAGATCAGGTACGCTTTTCGAAGTTATGTGCCACCTCCCGCCCCCACCGGCAGTTTCTGGTGACAGCCGATCCCTTTCTTATCCAAATTCTTAAAATATCCGGCCCAAAGGGAATGTGTGTCACTCCAGTTCACATTCCTCTGTTGGGAACTAGTCAAAAAGCCATGCCTGCCTGCAAGTCCCTGCTGGACAGTTACTTTTCACCTTCCACTATCCGTTATGAACACAAATTTTGGTAGACAGCTAGCTAATGCCACCACTGCTCTGACAGGAGGCAGAGCTCAGGCAGTAATATGAGCGAAGGGGAATAATTGTAGCTACAGATGAAGCTTTGATCACTCACCTGCTGCTCACCTCCTGTTGTACAGCCTGGTTCCTAACAGGCCATGGACCAGTACCAAGTCCATGGCCAGGGGGTTAGGAACCCCTGCTTTAAAACTACTATTTGGAGTGACATGTCATCTCCATCTGACTTTATTGACAAACATAAGCAATTGGGTTCAAAAGGATGGAGTGAATTCTTTCACTGAGAGGAAAGTTACAAGTCACAGGCCAAACCTGGCATCAATGAGGTGAGAAAATATCAACCTCTAGGAAGAGGAAACATATTTTAAATAATAGTTATTTGGAAAAATAATTCAAAAGACCATACAGTGGACCCAGAATACCCATTAGGTAGGTTAGGGCACAGGAAGTTCCTAAGGAAAGGTCAATCAATTTCAGGCAAGAGTCACTTCTTCACACATCAAGAAATGAAAGATTTATATTTCTAGTCTGTGAATGTTCCAGGTCAAGTCCCACTTTCCTCGACCTGCTCTTAGTACTCTTCGAGTCTTGTGTTCAATGCTCTGTGGAGGAGAGCACCCGTGATGAGGGAAGGATACCAATTCTGGCTTATAGAGGGAAGGGGAGATTATATCCAACTTAGTGTGTTTGTGTGTGTTTGGGGAAAGAACAGCGGATCATGAAAAGCTATCAGATGGAAAAGAGATTATATGTGGCTTGCATATGTTCTTCCCTTTCCTGGAAAGGGTATCTCCTTTCACTCACTCAGAAAAAGCCATTTCAATATTCCAGGCTGAGCTCAAGTGTATTTTCTCCCAGCAAACTCCCACTGATTCATTCAAGTGGAGACATTTATTTCTTCTGTTGTGTACTTACTATTCACAGGGCAAATCTAAGACAGTGTTTATCACATCCAATTATTTAACTACTTGCTGCCATGGGTTGAATTGTGTCCCTGCAGGGCATGAAAGTTCTTCTGTTGGTGTCCTAACGCTTAGTACCTGAGAATGTGATCTTATGTGGAACTAGTCTTTACAGAAGTGATCAGGTTAAAATGAGGTCATTCTGGGGGACCCTAATTCAATGACTGGCATCCTTATAAAAAGGGGATGTTTGGACCCAGAGACATACACATACTCAAGGAGAAAGTCAGGTGAAGATCTATAACCAAGGAACACCAAAGATTGCTAGCAAATCACATGCAGCTGGAGAAGAGGGATGGCCCAGAGTCTGCCTTGTGGCCTTCAGAAGGAACCAACCTCACAATACCTTACCTTAATCTGCTTATGGACTTCAGGTCTTCAAAATTGTGAGGTGATAAGTTTTGTTGTTTAGGCCATCCAGTTTGTAGTACTTGTTTACAGCAGCCCTAGCAAACTAACATACTTGCTTACACATCTTTTCTGCCAACCTCATCCCCCTAATTCCCTCCCCAACTTGTGTCAGTTCTGGAAGAGGGAAACAAGGTTTTCTCTTCTTCTTTCTTCCTTTTCTTAAAATTTTCCTTGATGTCTAGAAGGGCCAGGCACAGGGTTAGTGCAATCGTTACAATTATTGATCCAGTGTTACATTCTCTTTGGCCATAAAGAAGAGTGGAAAAGGAATTAAAATAGAGGGTCTGATTTTAGAAGAACATGTTGGAGCTCTCTGGAGAGGAAAAATGGTAAGCAGTGAGTCCCTGTTTTTAAAGATAAAAAAATAATAATAAAAGAGTAAACAGAAAAGCTACCAAACGGGAGAAAATATTTGCAAATTACATCTCAGATGAAGGACTAATATCCAGAACCTACAAGGAATTTAAACAACTCAACAAACACAAAAAAACCAAATAACTCCGTCAAAAGTGGGCAAAGGACATGTATAGGCACCTCTCAAAAGAAGACACGCAAGTGACCAACAAATATATGAACAAATAGTCATCGCTAATCGTCAGAGAAATGCAAATTAAAACCACAATGTGATATCACCTCACACCAGTCAGAAGAGCTATCATTAGCGAGAGAACAACAGATGATGGCACGGTTGCAGAGAAAAGGGAACGCTTGTTCACTGTGAGTGGGATTGTAAATTAGTTCAACTGCTATGGAAAAACAGTATGGAGATTTCTTGAAGAACTAAAAATTGAATTACCATTTGACCCAGCAATCCCACTACTAGGAATCTATCCAAAGAAATAGAAATCAACATATAAAAAAGATACCCGTACTCATACGTTCATTGCAGCGCTGTTCACAATAGCAAAATCATGGAACCAACCAAAGCGCCCGCTAACAATTGCCTGGATAAAGATATATACACCATGGAATAATATGCAGCCATAAGAAAAGAATGAAATCATGTCCTTTGCAGCAACATAAATGGAGCTGGAGATCACCATCCTGAGTGAACTAGAATCAGAAACAGAAAACCAAACACCTCATGTTCTCTCTCATATGCGGGAGCTAAATGGTCACATAGATGGAAATAATAGACACTGGGGACACCGATTAGAAGTGGGCAGGTGGAGAGGGGGGTTAGGGTTCAGAAATTATCTACAGAGTACAGTGTTTATTGTCTGAGGAAGGTGCCCCCTGTGATCCAATCCCCACCTCTACACAATATGTCTGTGTAACAAACATGCATGTGTACCCGCTGAGTCTAAAAAAAAAAAAGGAAAAATACAAAGTGATAAAAACAAAAATATACTAAGTAGGGAGGCTGAAGGAAACTCTGCTTAGGGTGAGTTCTATAAGAATGTTAAGAAATAGCTTTGCTGGTTGTAATCTTCCAGGGATTGGCCTGCTGGTCAATATTTTGGAATGTCGGTGAGACATTCTGGCTGAGAGTCTTCCTCATGTAACCGGAGAGGATAATGTGGGAGAGTGGAGCGTGTATTTTGAGCAAGGGCTTGGTTCAAAGCACCAGTTGCTCTTTACCAGATAAGCCTCAATCAGCCTTTGTCAGAGCCCAATCTGCTTGTGAATTTGTCTGGAATCCATTCTCAGCAGCACCATCTGTTTGCGATTGTCTCGCCATCTGACCATTTACCCTTTGTCAACCTCCTTCTTCCGGGCACCTCTACCGCCAGTTGGAATGCACCCATTGTCCAACCTAAATAAACTGAGTCTGAGGAGAGACAGGGCAGGAGAGAGGGGAGGAGGAGGAAGACATTCCAACGTGCTAGCGTTCTTGGCCAAGATGTGTCTGGGGAGGGCCCACCCAGCCTTCACACAGAACCTGGAGAGAGAGCATGTGGCCCAACCAGAGCCATATTGTGCCCCAGGCAGTCTGATGGCTCCACAAATAATATTGATGCCTTTTGTTTGGAAACTCTTTGTGGAGGCTTCCCATTTCCCAACGAACCACGCTTGCTGCTGGGCTTCTCCCAAGCCACTTTGCCTTTTGCACAGTCCCGTGGCCAACTGTGCAGGCAGATGAGGGCCCCTGAATGCTAATGAAGGGACCGGCTGGCATTCCTGAGGCACGCCCCGGCCCTGGGAACCCCGCCTTTGTTGCTAAGGAGCATTGGAACTGTAGCTGAAAGGCTCTTACAAGAGAGGGGAGGGAGGAGAGGAGAGAAGAAAGGCCAGCGTTTGTTTTCAGAGCTTCACAGTTCTCCAGCCAGCTCTGAAGCTGTCCAATTTCTGATCCCAATTAGAATATCAAGCCCCCTGTTATTGTTTCTCTTAATGATCTTGGGAAATTTCTCCAAAGAGTCAGCGAGCACTTAGCAAACTCTTTGGACCGCGCCATCACTACGGTTGTGCTTCTGGTAGTGTGAATGTACCACACCAAAGAGACGTGAAAACCCCCTTTATTCCAGTCCCTAGAAGGCAGTGAGGAAGCTGGAGAATAAGAAGAGGGTAGAAAGCTGCTGGGTGGGTAAAATGTTTATGTGGGGGCTTCATTCGGCAGACATTTGCCAGGTGCCTACTAGGCGGTGCATCTGGACTCTGCATTGGATACAAAGACAGGAAGATCTTGGCCCCAGCTTGCAGTTACCATCAGACTTGCTGGGGAGACAGAACACACATACTAAAGAGAATCCTAGGGGCTATTTGCTCTAACTGTGACCTGCACTGCATTGTTGAACTTGGAGTTATATACGACTGTGTTCTAACCCTAGTTCATTCACTCACTAGCTGTAAGCCTTTAGGCAAGTACATATATTACCTTAAGCCTCAGTTTCTCATCTGTACAATGGGCATAGTAATGGTGACCTCACTGGTTTACTGTGAGGAGTAAGTTCAGGCAAGGGAATGATGAACAGGGATGTGGAAGGCATACACTCTGCCCTCCAGGACCACACAGTCCGTGAGCAATCTGTGGGCTTGGAAGATGTCTGCACCTGGAAAAGGCATTCAACAGTTTGGCCCATTGGATGGGGTAAAATGAAATACGGTATAAGACTGAAATAAGCTAGTTTCCCCTTATGGAGCGTGTCTATGTGCCAGGCATAGTGCTTGGCAATTTACACGCATTATTTCATTTAATATGAATGATGCTTACAAGTAGGTAGTGAATTTTCCCGGGTCACACAGTTGCCATGGAGTCTTCCCAGCTGGTGACATTCTGCCTCTGTCATTCTGTGCTCTTTCCATCTTTAAAGGGTGAAACTTTCGGAGTGCTGGGGCAGACCCAGTTAAAACCATGACTCCCTAGAGCATACTGGAGGTTAACCAGTTCACGGCCTGCAGACACCCATTTAGAGAGGTTCTGTTGGAGGAAGCTGGCAAAGACCACAGATACCAGACTTTCCCTATTTGGTGTTTATTAGAAGTTCACAAGGACAGAGCCGTGGGGAGTGTACAAAATGCCACTGCTCTGAGAAAAAAGAGAGAAAAGTAACAGATTTTCTATAAGCAAGGCATGCAGTTCCAGCATAGAGATCATAGTGATATTTTGAGGTATAATGACTTCCTAGCATTTTCCTCTTTGTCTGTCCATGGCTTGCCTGGCAGCCAAGCCTCATTTACCCTCTGCTGTCACATTGTCACCTTGATATCTGAGCTTTCCTCTGTGACTTTGGTTGAATTTTGTTCTCTTACTGTTCACTCAGAGAAAAACTAATGAGTATTTACTTTAGCAATGTGCAAGTCTTGCAAATGAACACGCGCGCGCGCGCGCGCACACACACACACACACACACACACACACACTGACAAAGATTCTCTCCTTGACCAGACACTCACTAATCAGACCTCTCTGAGCTCTTTTTCAATTAGGCCCTGTTTTGGGGCATGTCTTCAAAAGCCCAATTTTAGCAAGGATCCTACCAAGTCAGTTTAGCCAGAAACCCCTACCTTTATTCTCTGATCAAATTCCCCCAAGTGACTTCTGGTCAACCCCGACTTGCCTTCAGCAAGAATCCTGTTAGACAGGGCTAGCCAGAATTCCCGCCTTACCTCTGATGCTTCTTAGTAATTTTCCATCTATCAACACCCCTCCCCACTGATCCTTGTCTATAAATTCCCACTTTTCCTTGTTCTATTCAGAGTTGAGCCCCATATTTCCCCCCTGCTGCAAAACTCCATTGCAGTGGTCCCTGTAACTATTGTGATAGTTCTGAATAAAGTCGGCCTTGCCATTTTAACAAGAGTCAAAATAATTTTTTTCTTTAAAACACACACACACACACACACACACACACACACACACACACCACATAACACATCCCAGGATAAAGTAGCAAAGAATTCCAGACAGGAGATGATTTAAGAGCAACTGTCACTTGACTCTGGAAGGCAGATACATTTAAAAATTTGTTCTTGCTGTAGTAGTGGCCTGATTTCCCCATACAGACCATTGTCCAAACATTTTTTGAAGCTTTCTGAATTGTTCAGCTAAGAGAAGGGACACAAACAAAAAAGTACATCTCTACTACATGCAAGAAACTGTCCAAATGGCATTACTTTCAGTGTCTGTAGCCCTCCTGCAAACAGGTACAAATATTCCTGTTTTATAGAAGAAGAAGCTGAAGGAACTTGTCAAGGCTACCTCCCTACTGAGTGTACGAGTTGGATTTTGGCTGTTTTTAAAGTCTATTCTTTTTCTACCCTTTGTGGAAATATGGGTAGTAGTAGGGTGACTGTGGATCCAGTTCGGCCAGAGTTACCTTATGTATAGAAGTATTCATTCAATCAATACTGTAGGAGTACAGGTTGTGTCTGACTTATAGTCACACAGTTCTGAGGGTGTCTTTCATGCTGCATCTATGGAAATGGAGTCTCTGCCATTTGCATAACTTAGTGGCACTGAAGCTGCCTGTCAGGAACTATACTAGATGTCAGACATTAATAATTGGGATGAATAAATTCATTGCAGTTCAAGACCTTATGATTTAGTCTAACAACCCCAACTTCAGATTTAGTGTCTTCCTTTACCCCAACTGCCTCTCCAACCCATGTACCCATGGAGGTGAAGGGTATACTGGGCCTTCTTAGGTCTCATTTGACCAGTGCTTCCACTATCTCTCGGCAACAACCCAAAAGCTTCCTTACCCTTCACATCTGAGTCAATTTACAGTGAAATGGTAAAAAATCTGTCTTATTGAGTTGTCTGAGTTGGACAAAACAAAAAAATCTCAAGTTTCTCAAACACAGTAGTTGCTCAATGCATATTAAATTGTTTGACCTAATATTCCTAAAGTCCCTTATTTGGAATTTTGGTGGAATGAGAAAACAATGTTTACCTACCACCCCAAAAGGCAACTAGAAGGTCAAGGGTTTTAGAAAGACAGGGAGATAGTCAGTGTGCCTCAAGAGACTTTTTTTTGGACAAAAATTAAAGTTGCTCAGACTAGAAGACACTTAGAGACCATTTATTTTAGTGGATCCCACTGATCTTGTTCTTGAGGTCTTGTTCATAAGATGTCATGAAACACTCATGAATCAAAAGGAATGCTCAGAGGCCTTTTTGTTTGATTTTCCCCTTGATTTAACTTGCTTATCCTGTCTCCCACACTGATTTGAAAATCAATATCCTGGTCCACCAGTGTTAGTGATGGTGCTGGGGACACCTTTTCTCTGAAGCCTCCAGCCAGTGTTCCTTCAATAAGCTCATGCTATCTGTGAGTTGTGATGTGTGTGTAACTGTGTGATATGTGGGAAATGCAAAGTCAACGGGGATATTAAGGACAGAAGAACCATGGAGACTGGTGGAAAGTTTCACCGGTTTTCCTGTCCAGAGAGAGTGGAGGGTGTTATCTATTCCCCCAAATCTTTTGTTTTAGGAATCCTTCCTCAAAACATCTATCCAAGACGCTTGGAAAATATCCCTGGAGACTGTGTAACTTTGTCTAATTATGCACTATGGAAAATATTAGTCTCGTTTAGAAAACTTCACTTGAGATTGTTCTTCTACTGCTTAAGATCACAATAGTACATTGTTAATACTTTAATTATTCTTACAACATGGAAATGCTTTTCAGAAGGATAACTAGGGGAAGGGATGATTTACCTCTCCAAATATGATATATGTAGCATGTTTTATTTTACTCTAAATACATCTAGCATATTTTATTCTATGGAATTGTGGGGCTTGCAAAAACACAGTTTGATTAATAATGTAGCAAACATGTATTATTAATAATAAGCTTTATTAGAATAGAAGGAGATTTTGAGTAACTAGGTTCTTGCCACATCAGAAGAGAAAACCTGATTTTCTCTGATCACTTTGAGCTACTTCTGAGCAAGCATCATAGCCAGAAATCGCATCCAAAGAGAAAGCATCCACAATAGGTGCATCAGCCTCAACTCTGACAATGCCTCCACCACTACACATGGGCTGGGGAGAAACACGTGTCTGGGTAAAAAGGGAGATAAGGGAAACATCTGTTCTCACAATATGGGCTTGTTATCATAGCTCCTTTAAGTACCGCAGTGCTGGCTCCAACAGCATATTTTCTCCTGAACGGAATCTGCGCAAGGCCTGGTCGATTTTCCGAGGGCTCAGGGACAGGTTGTAAATGAGATTGTAGTTGTGAATGAGGCGTCTGGCTCGTTCCTTCTCCAGGACTCCTGTGATTGGATTGGGTGGATGGAAGGTTTTTTAAGAGAGGAAGGGGAAAATAGAGAAACTATATGCAGTGTTAGCTTGAATAACTTCCAGGTAAAGACTAAATGCTAATACGTTGCAACTTTAAGCTTCTTAAACATCAAGTCACCCCCCCCCCTTAAAAAATTCTTATAGTCCTGGGCATGCATCATAAGTTTCAGGAGGAATTTGAGGGTGATTTCAGGAGAGAGAGAAGGAGATGGAGTCCAGTAAAATCCATAGATAAACTCTAAAGCAATTTAAGCTTGTTCTTTATAGCTGTAAAAACTTTTAAGGCCAATTTTTGAAACAGCTGGGTGCCTCCTAGAAGTAATTCCTAATTGTTCTGATTTCTTTTTATCTTGTTGAAGTATCCAAGCATGTTCCTAAACATGCAGGAGGGTTAAACAGCTTATTTTTTAGTGCATTTCTAGAAATGCACTTATAGATGTTCCCTGGTGTCCACAGGGACTTGTTCCAGGACATCTCCCCTCCCCCCACCGAAATAAAAATCTTCAGATGCTCAAGCCCCTTATATAAAATGGCATAGTATTTGCAAATAGCCTATGTCCATCCTCCCATATACCTTAAATCAGTTCTAGATATCTTATAATACCTAATACAATATAAATGTAATATAAATAGTTGTTATACAGTAGTGTTCTTTTATTTGTATTTGTGTTTGTAATTTTTTTTTTTTGGAGTTGGAGTCTTACTCTGTCATCCAGGCTGGAGTACAGTGGCACACTCACAGCTACCCCAGCGTCGACCTGCTGGGTTCTGGCAATCCTTCCATCTCAGCCTTCCAAGTAGCTGGAACTATAGGTGTGTGCTACCACGCTCGGCTATTTTTTTTTTTTTTAATTTATTGTAGAGATGAGGTCTCGCCAAGTTGCCTGGGCTGCTCTCGAACCTGCGGGCTCAGGCAATTCACTCACCTTGGCCTCCCGAAGTGCTGGGATTATAGACTGAGCCACCAAACCTGGTCTATGTGTATTTTTTAATTGTACTATTATTTTTTATTTTTATTTTTTTCAAATATTTTTGATCTGCAGTTGGTTGAAATCTGCAGATATGGAATGTGCAGGTACAGAGGGGTAGACTGTTCTGTGTCTCTCTCCAGCTTGCTGTGTGATCACAGGTAAATCATCTAACTTCTTAAGGCTTAGAGTCTGAGTCTGTGTAACAGAAATGGTGATGTATTAGGTTGATGCATAAGTTCATAGAGTTTGTTTTTGGCACGGCAACACTGTCACTTTGGGAGTTTATTGTTTTCCACTTGTCATTTGGAGTGACAATGTGCTCATGAATATACCTTGCATTTTGCAGATTGAAGAAAGTTAGCGCTACTTGTGGGTTAAAGAAGATGGAGTGTCATGTGGAATAAAATGAATACGTCTGACATATTCTTCTGTTTGAGTTTAACAGAGGAGAAAAGGCAGCAGAGGTGTCTTGAAACCTTTGTGCCATGGATGGGGAGAATGCCATTGGGTAAAGCACAGCAAGAAAATGGTTTTGTTGTTTCAAAGAGGGCCACTTTGACCTGAGTGATTCTCCACGTTCGGGAAGACCATCAGGCTTTGATGAAAACTGCTTTAGTCCATAATGATCCACATCAGTCAACTGAAGAATCAGCAAATGTGATAAACTGTGATCAGTCGACCATAATTCAACATTAACATTCCATGGGCAAGTAAAAACGCTATGGACTTATGCATAAATCCAATATATGATCACAGAATAAGCTCTGGTGCCCACATGCTATTGCCAGTGTGCTTTCTGAGTTAAGATTGGGTAGATTTCAGTAGTTGCTGAGAAGAGTTTAAGTGTAGATCATGGCATCACCAAAGATCAATAACTCATTAATAAGCCCCTAGTTGTGACCTTATATGTATCAGATACTGTGTTTTGAATATAGAAGATTTAGAGAATTGATCTGCTACCTCTGGAAGTTCCCTTACCATTGGAGAGATAAGTTATGCAGAAAATCAACTATAGTGCAAATAATAACCATAATGACTGACATTTATATGTAAAATTTACTATGGTCCAGGCACTGCTCCAAGCAGTTTACCAATATAAACTCATTTAACCCTTACAACAACCCATTTCATACAGAGGGAGAAACTGAGACCTAGAGATGGTAAGTCTCTTGGTTGTTCAAGGTTAACCACAACACTATATTATGGAATGAAGGGGAATCACAGTGGTATTTTCTGTCTTCTAAGCCTCAACATTGGTTGACAATTCCCAGAGTCAAACAGAAGTCCACTGACTGAAATTTGTATCTGTCCAATTTACTCTGTCATTAGGGGATGCCCAGAACAGCTGTATGAAATAAGCCTTACAATCCATCTTGGTATTGGCAAGTCTGTCTTTTCCAACCAGAATGAAAATCAGAAATATTATGAACTTCTTTAAAATCTACTTCATTTTACAATTTGCAAAGCATTTGCAACTATCTTATCTCATTTAATTCTTTCTCAAATCTAGGAGGTATGTATTATTATTATCAGCCTTATTTTATAGATAAGGAAACAGACTCAGAGAATGTAAGTGACTGCTCTTAGGGATCAGCAAATGGTGGAGTCTGGACTTGAATCTAAACCTTTTGATTAAAAAAACAAAACAAAAACAAAATCATCAAAACCCCATGTTCTTTCTAGTAGGTCTGAGAGACTTGGTGTAGTGCAAAGTCAAATAGAATTGGGTTTGAATTATGGCTTAACTTCCTACTGGCTATGATCTTATCACTTTGAGCTTAGCTTTCTCCTCTGTAAATAAGGATGCTAATCCCTTCAGCATGTGGTTGATGTGATGATTTAGTGATGCAGTGTATGAGAAGTCCAGGCCCATGCAGAGAATGTCCTTTAAGGCTCTCCTTGCATTCTGAACTTTAAAATATTTTCTATCTAGCTGGGAAAATTCCAAATGCAACATTCCCCCAGACATTTATCTCAACCACCCTTTTTTTCTTTAGAAAACATGACCAGTTATTCATAGCCATTCCTTATCCCTTTGCTTCAAGGCTATTTTCTTGACAACCCCCATTAGAGAATAAGCACAGTAGGTTCCCAGAAGCACTGATCTGATGATGGATGGTCTGCCCTCATCCTGGATGAAGAACACCCTGGCCTACATATTTCCTTGCACATAATAAAGAACAGTGATTCATCCGTGGGCATCTAGAATGGGGCTGTGGTGGTCTGCTAAATACTGTAGCTAATCAACCAACAAAGTGACCTCAGTTAATCCTCTTTCCTCATTAAAAACAGTTGTAGATGTTCCCAGATCTGGCTGACACATTCCTTGGCTGTTGAGGCACTAACAAATTTCATAGAAACAGAGAAAACAGGCATAAATAGTGAAGAGGACATGAGAAAGGCATTTCAAATCTGTCAGAACCAGCCTCCAAAATCAACAAACCCCGTTTTTCCTCAGAATGGTTCAGAAGTATGAGAAAGGTCTTTGGAGACTCTCTTAGCAACTAAGTTTATGATCCATCATCCATCATCACAACTCAGCATTTGTTTCTGTAGAAGTGTCTTTTCATTTTTTTTGATTTTGTTTTGTTTTTGTTTGTAACCCCATCACCACTCCCATAGTCCTGGTATGAATACCTAGACTCAGGGTTATTTCAACAACCTTTCAATCTCTTTTTCCCCAGTATCCTCCTTAAATAATCAATCTCAGCTTTCATTATGTTCTCCTCTGGAAACTGGGTACAGAATGAAGCCTCATTCTAGCCCTCAGGACTCACAGTAGGGTCTCAACTTTGCTATATATCCCACATGAACTTCTAGTCACATCTTGCTCAGAATCTTTGCCATCATGTTCATTCTCACCTTCCAACATTTGAAGAAGATGGTTTTGACTCAGAATGGCCTATCCAACAGTCCAAAGTCTACCTTGCCTCAAGTCTCAGCTCAAGCTTGTTGGAGCTCTCCCTGGATAGCCCAGCTCACATTAGGTGGAGAGCTTCTTTTTCGTCTCTCTTTTCTTTGGACTCTTTAACTTTCATATGTGCCTTCAATTATAATACTTTATACTATCTGTTAATTAAAAAAAAAAAATTGGCATTGAACGATTGCCAGTCTCTTTGTCTTACCTAAAAGTAAACTTGTTGAGACCAGAGAGCATGTCTCATCCTTTCTGGTTTTTCTTCTTGGTCTAGCCTCTAATACTGGACTCATAACATTTTAATAAATAACCTCATAATTCAACAAGATGATTCTTTATTTTAAACTTTTCAGATTTTTTTCTCTGATATAATTTTTAAAAGTCCTTGGATTATGTATGGAAGTTATATTCATGTGATCCAGAATTAGGTTGCTTTGGAAATTCGAAACAAAAAATACAAAGAGAATTAAAAGACACATTGCTATGGCTATATGATTAATTCTAGAGAGTACTAATGTGTACACTTACTTCACGTCAGTAAGTACGGCAAGTTTGGTACATGTGCTTCTTCTGTATCGGCTCCCTCTTTTCCATTCTCCAGTGTCAGACCTGGTACAAGACTTCATTCTCGCTCTCCTCTCTGCTTTCCCTTATTTCACTTTCTCCTTTCTTCTGCACATAGTCATCAAGGGTCTTTCTGATGTGCAGCTTTCTTATACCTCTCCTCTGCTTAGAAACTTGTGGTGCCCTCATCGTCTTTGAATAAAGTCCAGTTTCCTTGGTTCAGCATTTAACACCTTTTGATATCTGGCCCTATTCTCTAGTTCCACCTTTATCATTTGATATTATTTTAAGAGTCCCACACATTCAATCCAAACTGAGCTTCTTACATTGAGCTTCACACATAGAATTTTTCCCTTTACCAGAAAAGGTTCTCTATTCCATTCCTTTGTAACTACACTGCCCTTTATGTTTGATGATCAGTTAACATCAACACAGCCTTCCCTGATCACTCCACCAGAAAGAAATTATCCTTTAATTGAATGCCCACATAGCATACTCTAACAGCATTTATCACCTTCTGTCTTGAATTTAGTTATTTATGCAAATGATTCATTTATTTGTTCCCCAATAAAGCTGCGGGATAGACTTGTGCAAGTTGCCAGACATAAGAAAGGAATGTAATCTACTCCTGGGATAGTAATAAGCCCCCAAATAAAAATATATAATTTTATCAAATATGATAATGGATGTTAAAGAATCCTGAGAGGCCAAAGGAAAGTTGGCCTAGATCTGTTTGGGGAGTCACAGAGGAGTAGTGTTTGAATTCAAACATAAAGAAGGTTTAGGCATTCATTAGCCAGGTGGACAAGATGGGGAGTTGGCAGGGGTGGGATTAGTAGGCGAGGGGCAGACAGCTCAGATGGAAGGCTTGGGGTTAGAAGAGGCACAGGCACATGAGAAAGCAGCATACTTAAGGAAAGGCAAGGTGATCGTGATGCCTGTGTAGGACATGCTGAGAGAATAACAATAGTAGGAGTAGACACTAGTCAGGTGGACGGAGACCAGATTTTGCCTCACTGAGGAGTTTGGAATTCGTCCTGTTAGCAGTGGGGAGTCTCCGAAGTATTTTAATCAGGGGAATTATAAGACTGGATTGTGGGTTAGACTTTGGTAGTCGAGTGGAGGGAGCATTGGAAACACAAAGAGATTGTAGGTGATCTGGTGGGGACTCGTGTCTGATTCATCTTTGTATTTCTCAAGTGTGTTTAGCACAGTGCCGGGTACATCATGGCTTACATTCAAACTGGATTATTTGTTCAAGAAGTGAAAGAAAGTGAGGTGCCCGCTTTTGGACTAGAATACAAATAGAAGGGTATGCCAGCTTTAAAATTCATACTTCACCTGTGTTACTCAGATCACACAAATAGAGGGCATTTTCCAGCTTCCGGAACCTGTCTATCCACGTCTCACATTCTTCCAACTCGTTCTTCATGGCTGGACTCAGGGAAGGCTCGGAGACTGGTCTGATCTTCAAAGAGCCCAGGTGATCTTTTGGAGCTGAAGTTTCAGCAGGAGGGTTTTCTGGCTGCAGCTCTTCTTCTGGAGTTTTCTAACAAAACAATACAATCATCTCATTGGCAACACATTCACCACCCAGAGCTTCTTCAGTCTCTTGGTCAAAGATAAGGCCACACAACTAGCAAGAATTATTGCAAGGACTGACTTTGGGAAGCCAGAGAAGTGAGTCTCACATCCTCAGCGCCATCAGGCCATATTGCCAAGTCTTGCTGGAAACAAACATGTTAAATTTGTGTGTGTGTATGTTTAAGAGAAGGGTGATATCATGACTTCTTATACACCTTCATTTCTGAGTTGCACGAAACAAAGGACGTTGTAACTGATGGAAACTTTCCACGATGTTCTACTTTATTTCGCACTAGTGAAATCTGCAGGGGATAGACTTTGGGAAATGCTTATAACAATCTCTGGATCATGAATGCGAGGTTCATGAGATCATGAAGGTGACTGAAATAGTAGTGATAATCTCAAGCTTGAGGGAACATTTTAAAGGATGTTAAAGCACGTGTAGTCTGCTTGTCCTGTGCATTTAGCAAAGGAAGAGGAGGCCTAGAAAGTGTGAGTGATTTACTAAGATCACATAGATCTTATGGTAGACCCAAGGCAAGAATAGGACATGGAGGGTATGTCTAGCTCATATTGGTATCCGGACCTCATGTCCAGTATAAAATAGAGATGTTTTAGAAGTAAATAGACACAAGTTCCTGCAGTACCATATGAGGTATCCTGCCACTTAGCATGTGGTGCTAGTGCACATCTACTGTTTGATCTGCCCAGCACCATTCTTGTAGGAATTGCCCCTCCTGCCAGTCTGCATGGTTGTAGAGAGAACTGCTATGTTCTATTTGCATAGCTTAGGACTGGGCAGCTAATGCAAAATGAGCCAATAAACGCATTGTCCAGAAATTTTGGAATTATTTATGAGGGAAAAATGGAGATGGTTCTGTGTGAGAGATTGGAACTCTAGCAGGCTTTCCGCTCTGTGTAATGGAAATGAGAAAAAATTTGTTGCTGAGGAGGATAGAAAGATAGATAGATAAATAGATAAATAAGAGACAGACAGACAGGCAGAAAATATGAAGCTGACAACAGAAACAAGAGAAAGGAAATAGGAAGTCTTGATGGTATTAAGAGTCTCTGGTTTTACTTCATTGTTTCATTTCTGTCCTTGGGTAGCATAATATGCTTCACTATCCTTCCAATAAATTAAGCTAGTAGAGTTGGTTCTGTTCATTGCAATATACATATTCCTAACTAATTCACCATAAAATTATGTCTCTGACTTTTGTATACCATCTGTACACCCCCAACTTTCAAATGTCTGAATTTTTTCCGTTTTGTACCTTTGTCTCAAACTTTTCACATATAAGCTGTAAAAATCCCAGCACCCTGAAGAACAGTAAGCTCAGTAAGAAGCCAAGTTCTGAGCTGGTTAACAAACATGGATTAAGCTGCTGCTGGGGAATGTAAGGAATTCTTCTGTTTGAAATAATGGAATGCTATCTTAAATTGTACCCACATGGATAACAAACAACTGGTAAATTTTAAGGGAGTCATATAAAAATAATCTGACTTTTTAGTAGAATTGAAGACATCAATTTTGGGAAAAACAGAATGACTTTATGTAGTAAATTAGAATAGTGATTCTTATACTTTTTAAAAGAGCTTTGGACAACTTTAGAAAGCTGATGAAAGCTTTAGAAAATCTGACCAGACTAATGTACATGTGCATACATTTTAGAGAAATCACAGGTATCCTTGGATCTGCAAAATTAAGTTTAAGTAGTTTAATATTTCTTCAGATAACTTAACACTCTTTGACCACTCAAGGCAAGGGAGCAGGGAGATTTGTATATGCCTGAATTAGGTTCAAATAAGTAGCTAAGTAACGAACATACCCTATACTATTTTGGTCTCACTGTGTCAGGATGAAGTTTACATTTCTTACTTGGCACACAAAAACATTTATGTTCTTGTCCCCATTGTTTATCTCTACAGTTTACCTTCTTTCTGTCCTACATATACATCTTTTTTTTCAGCTACACAAACCCTGAAAAAATGCAGCTGTTTTATGTCTTTTTGCCTTTATAATGCTGTTACCCCTATTCCAAAAGCCCTTCTTGCCACCTCTGCCTTGACTGCGTTTCTACTCATTTTTCCAGACCCAGCTCATAGTTTAACTTCTTGTGGGAAGTCTTCCTTGACAGCCCCAGGCCGGATGAGAGGAGATTCTTTGTAGCCCCATTACCCATCCATCACAGCACTTATCACTGGATATGCTATTTGTCTGTTTGAGCATCTTTTCTACCAGAGATCCAGAGGCTGGGATAGCTATTTATGTATCCTCAAGTTCTGGTTAGTGGCTGGCATGTGGTAGGTTCTCAAGACATGTTTACCGAATGAATAAGTGATTTTCTCAGGGATAATAAGAAAGTTGCTTTACCAACCCTCAGCTTCAATTCCCCTTTCTAAAAGTGGAACAATGAATTCTGTTTATACGGGAGCGTGAGAAGAATCAATTATTGCAGACATGCAATAAAATCCTTAAACAACAGGCAAAATAAAAGAGCAAAGTGTATTTTTTATAATCTTATTCACAACAGACTTAACACAAGGAGAACAGCATTTGCTGTTGTTTCTTGCATGGTAAGAGGCTTGCCAAAATTGATACTATTTTCTAAAATATTTCAACGTGTGAAGTGCATGAAGAGGCCTCCCGTCATTTTAAGATGAATTATGTTCTAATCCGGGCATTTAAAAAACAACAACAGAAAAACTCAGGCTGTTTTTCAATTCTGTCTCTAACTTCTGCTGGCTAAATGCTGGGAATATTAAAACGAATTTTAACTGCTTGCCAGATTTTTCTTTTTCTTTTTTTCCTCTTCTTCTTCTTCTTTTTTTTTTGTTTTGTTTAAATCACAGGGTCTAATACATTCTAAAATGTGATGTCTGGGGAAAGGTCACCCTCAGTTTCTGGAAGATGGAATTATGATGTTAAAATAGGTCTCATAACCACTCTTTATTCTGATGGCAGTTGGTAGATCTGTCACAAGCTTTGGAAGGACACCCAAGCACATGCTACAAATCCAGTTTCTTGGGGTAGGTGGCAAGCCGATCACCAAGTGATGGCAAGAGGTTTCTGCATATCAGCTAGGATAGGAACTCCTGCACCATAAGAGTTCGTTTTCCTTTTTTCTCTGCCTGAGGAGAGTCTTGAAGCCAAGGGAGTTTGAATTCCAGTTGTGGGTGAAAAAACAAAACAAAACAAAAAAACCCACAGGGAGAGGGCTCCACCCAGAAGGACCCCATCCAGCATCAGAAAAGAGAAGACCAAGGATCTGTGAAACCCTTCCCCAAACTGTACATTCCAGGAGCCTACCATATGTTCAGTTTTGCTTTGAGATAGCTCAGGGACTTCAGGTTGCACTGGAGTCACAGGGGCTTCCTTTTCATTCTGTCCTGAACAAGAAAGAAAAAAATGGAAGGGTTTAGTTTGGTCTCTCCATTCAACACATCTGTATATGCCAGGGAAAAAAAATGTTGAGGCTTTTCTCTGTGGTTGACACTGTTGTTGGGGAATGGGGACGCACTGATAAATAAGAAAAATCTGATTCTTACCCTGGTGTACCTCAGATTGGGAAGTGCTAAATAATGACTCGAAATTGTTATTTAGTTACAAGCCACTATACGTACTACAATAGAAAAATATGAGGGACTAGGAAAGCATTTAAACTTATTAGGGGGTAGAGGTGGCAGTAGGAGGGGTCTAGGAGGAGGTGACACAAACTGGAGACCCAAAGGACGAATAGGAGGTTACGGTGGTGAGGTGCATGGGGAAGAGAATTCCAGATAAGCAGAGACAATGGCCTTTAGCAAGGTCCTGAATCAGAAAGACCTTTAGAGCTTAGTGAGGGGGACGGGGCCTCTTCCTGTAGCCCTACCTCTCAAGAACTCCTGCCCCCTCTCCACACACGTGCCCGAAGGATCAGGTGCAACCTTTCTCTTCCTCAATCCTTGCTCATTTCAATGGTCAGTAGGTCCTGTATGAGAAGAGGCTTGAACAGCATCATTCCTAACCCAGTGGTTTCCATTTTCCAGGTGCTACCTGCTGTAAGCTACTGCCTTCGTGAATAGAAGAGATTCACTTAGGATGCAGGAAAGAAAATGAAGACTTGTGGAGATCCCCCAAGGATTGCTGTATCGTTCTTTCATTACTCAGCATCTTACACCTGACTTGGTCACTTTATCTATCTATCTATCTATCTATCTATCTATCTATCTATCTATCTATCTATCTATTTATTTTGCAAGTCCCTGTTAGGACCACACAGCACAGATTTCTGGGAACCTCAGTGTCAGTATTCAGTGCATAGTTTAAATATGCCATTAACAAATATGTAAATTATTTCTGAGTTGGGTCTCACTATTTTCAATAAAAATTATTTAATAACTAAATTTTACACGAGGAGGCACTGTAACGTAGTTGTTGAGAATGTAAGTTCGGAAGCAAGGCACCTTGGATTTGCATCCCGGATCTTTTCTTTCTTAGCTGTATGGGCTTGGGCAAGTTACTTGTCTTCTCTGTACCTCAGTTTCCTCTTCTGTGAAATGGGGATAATGACAGCTATAGGCTATCAAAAGGATTATTATTATAATGGAATAGAAAGTGTAAAGCAAGTACCTGGAATATGGCAAGTGCTTAATAAATATTAACTAATAATGTTATCTAAGTGAAGATGTTTTTGTAAACAAATTCGCATATCAGATTTAAAAGCCTTTGGTTGGACAGGCTTTTAGTACTGCACTTATGAGTCATTATGAACCTTTTTCCTCAGTTTCTTGATGGAGAATATAATATGATTTCATAATCTCTGAAGCCTTAGTACCCAGCATTAGGATAAAATACTCAATGCATGTTTGTTGAATAAGTGAATGACCATGTACCCTAACGTAGAGTCTGAAAAATACAGTCACTGAATACATAGTTTTGTTTCTCCAATTCCTTTTCCAATCCTTGGAGACGAGAGATTTTTCTTCGTATTTCTTTATCCTTCCATATTTGTCCCAGATGCTCCATAGAGTAAACCTTAATAGGTGCTTAACGAGGGTCATGATGGCACATGGAGCAGCCCCTTCAAGGCAGATCTTATTGATCTGCTGGACATTTATTTTATTTTATCTTATTTTTGAGTCTCATTCTGTCGCCCAGGCTAGAGTGCAGTGGCATGCTCACGGCCACCCCACCGTTGACCTGCTGGGCTCCGGCGATCCTTCCGCCTCAGCCATCCAAGGAGCCGGAACTACAGGTGTGTGCTACCATGCCCGGCTAATTTTTTTGACTTATTGTAGAGATGAGGTCTCGCCAAGTTGCCCAGGCTGGTCTCGAACCCGCAGGATCAGGCAGTCCACTCACCTTGGCCTCCCAAAGTGTGAGGATCACAGGCTGAGCCACCAAGCCCGGCTGATATGCTGAACATTTAAATTGCCATGAGAACCCATCATCACCTAGTAGCACTGGCCACTGCTTATTTCACCCAGTATGGGAAAGAAAAGCTTTCTGTTTATTGCAGGGGAAAACGTGGTTCAACTTACTCTGAATCATAGAGCTCTTCAGTTAAAGGGATTCTGGAAACAGCATATAGGTAGGGTAAGAGGAGGGAGATGAACTTTGGTGCCAGACAGACCTGAAGCCTAACCCTGATTCTTCCCTTTACCAGTTACAAGCTTTCACATCCCAATTCTTTCATTTGTGAAATCACAGCAATTTGCCATAATAATGTGGAGATAAAAAGAATTACCTATATAAAAATACTCAACACAGGAAAGATGCTCAATACAAAGTATTATTATTATTACTAATTTTTTTTGAGTCAGAGTCTCACTCTGCCACCCAGGCTGGTGTGCAGTGGCATGCTCAAGGCCACCACAGCCTCGACCTGCTGGGCTCAGGTGATCCTTCCTCCTCATCCTTCTAAGTAACTGGAACCACAGGTGCATGCCACCATGCTCGGCTAAGTTTTTGATTTATTGTAGAGATAAGGTCTCACCATGTTGCTCAGACTGGTCTCGAACCCTTGAGCTCAGGTAATTCTCTTGCCTCCACTTCCCAAAGTGCTAGGATTTCAGGCTTGAGGCACCATGCCCAGCTACAAGGTATTATTATTTGTGTTGTGTTTTTATTATTATAGACTGTTAAACGAACGTAGTTTCCCCAAAGAAGAGAATCTAACATTAATCACGATTTAGCAGGCATTTTTCTTTTCTTTTTTTTTTGAGTTGAAGTCTCACTCTGTCTCCCAGACTGGAGTTCAGTGGCTGCTCCCGGCCACCGCAGCCTCGACCTGCTGGGCTCCGGCCATCCTTCTGCCTCAGCCTTCCAAGTAGCTGGAACTACAGGTGCGCGCTATCATGCCCGGCTAAGTTTTGATTTATTGTAGAGATGAGGTCTCACCAAGTTGCCCAGGTGGGTCTCGAACCTGCGGGCTCAGGCAATTCACTCACCTCAGCCTCCCAAAGGCGCAGGATTACAGGCTGAGCCACCAAGCCCAGCCTAGCAGGCATTTTTCTGTGCACCGTTTAATGCATTATCCTTTTAAGAATAAGATCTAGAACCTAGACTTTGTCCTAGTCCAGTTTCTCTTTACTGTCTGCACTTCTAAAACTTCCATTAGGAGAAAATACATGCTAGCTTATTTGGTCTCTTTTAAACTTCCCTTTCTCCTTCCTTATACCTAATAGCACATAAAAAGGTAATGGCTTGCACATGTAAAAATTGTTTGAAAAACCTGAGGCAGAGCTCTTTTTTTTTTTCCTTTCTAACACAGCAAGAAGGAGAAATAATAACCATCTGTCTAGTCAGTCAGTTGAAGATTTGTACTGGAGGAAATAAGCCAAGCTGGCTTCTAGAGATTTCCAGGTGTCCGAGGGCCCAGATTTTATAAGGCTTCCAGTGGATTCTAATAGTTACAACAGCCAGCACTCCTGTCTGCCCCACTAATGACTTAAAATCAGTGGTCTTTAGCATTGGCTGCATGTTAGACCCAGCTGGGCAAATTTAAAAGTTACCAATACTCAGGTATCATACCAGACCAATTAAATCAGAATATCAGGGGGTGAGAACCCAACTCAGTATTTAAAAAAAAAAAAGAAAAATTTCCCTAGGTGATTCCAATGTGAAGCCAGACTAGAGAACGACTGATGTAAATAAAAGTTGCTGGTTTTTACTGGGCCTACTGAATGAAGCTTTTGTGAGAAGGAAACTAATGTATGTCAAATATCTGTAAGTGCCAGGCATTTCTATGTAATCTATAATCCTGTGAGGTAGAAATTATCCCCATTTGATAGATGAGGAAACTGAGGCAATGAAAGTTTTAGTTACCTGCTTAAGACAACAGACATGGGGTTAAGGCTGTGATTCTAACTCATTCATTGATTTCACAAACATTTGTTGAGTGCTTACTATGTCCTAGGCACTGAAAGATGGTTTTTCTTCTCATGGAGTGTGCATTCTAGCGGTGAGCACAGACAGCTAGATAAAATAATGTCAGGTTCTGATAAGTATTATACACACAAGTAAATAAAACTAAAACCACTTATGGGCGTGGAATGTCATGGTAGTTCCCATTTTAGATAGGTAGTTCACCAAAGCCCTCTTCAAAGAGGTGACATTTAAATAAAATCCTGAGTGGAGAACAAGGATGCGAGCCATAAAAATGTGTGGAGAAAGAACATGAAAAAATGTTACAGCCAAGACTAAGGATGTGAGACAGGAGTGTTTGGTGCGTTCAAGCGATGGCTGACAGGAGGACCTAGCTGAGGCAGAATGAAAAGGGAAGAGATGTAGGTGAAGTGTTCACGCAACTGAAAGGCCTTGTGGACCATGCCATGTGACTGAAGTGGATTTTTTTTTCTTCCCAGCATTCATTTTTTGTCTCGTGATTCTCCCCTTTGTGATCCCCTCCCAATTATAACAACCAGATTTTGCTTTGTGGAGAATACTTCTCCCCCATCCCAGTGCACTGTGGTTTGTTGGGACTGACCCTCCAGGCCTAGTCCAAGCTTAGTGTTTGATTAGTTTAAGCCCATCATGGAATCCCAATCATAGTCTTGGTTCAAAGATGGACATAAAACTCAGTCTGAGCCTCATATGAGAGGAGATATTTTATACAGTTTCTTAGATAGTAAAGTTATTTCCTGCTTGCCCAGTCCTACCAAAAGAGAGTGCTGTAATGATGTGATGATCATAGCTACCCTAGCTATCTTGCTTTTGCATTTTGCCCAACGTTGGGAGACCACCATGTAGAGCCGGAAGATGAAGCCAACACAAGGCAAAGCAGAGAGCCAGAAAGAAAGTAGATTCTTGATTTTTGACATTTGAATGGCTAGATCAAACCATGCCTGTAGCCCTTGTTGCTGCCAGACTTTTCAGCTGAATAAACCAGCCTCTTTATTATCTTAGCCAATTGATTTGGCTTTTCTGTCCCTTCACGATAAGCAGTTCTAATTAATAATTAATAAAATTTTTTTAACAAAAAGGACAACTCCACCATTTCTCTGTGTTTTCTTGAGTAAAAACCCTTCAAGAAATGTTTGAGAGGAAATCAATGAACCTCTGAGGTTACCCTTTGTTCCCTTTAAATGTTCCCCCATCAGCAGCCATGCTGGAGCTCTGCTCTTTATTTTCTGCTTCTGCTTCTTCCTCTCCCTCATTCACAGGCTCCACAGTGAAGTGATTCACATTTGGGGTCATACTTCATTTTTGTGAAATGCTACTTTCAATTTTAGACCATAGCATGTTTGGAGAGCCTAAACTCTTCTGTATTTGTCTGAGTAACTGGGATGGATTTAGAGTCTATCACACTCAGTGATCTATCACATAAACAAAGAACTGAGTACCACATGTTCTCACTTATAAGCATTTATCATAATACTATAAGAAAGGGTTTGTCAGTAGTGAGATGCTGCCTGGGGATGGAGGGGGTCACATAACATCAGTAAGGGTACCTGATCTCAAACCTGGCAAAGTGGGGACAAAATGGAGGCCCAAATTTTACCAGTATGATGACCACTTATCTACCTAATCCTGAATTGTATATCCCATAAAGTAAATTTTTTAAAGTAAAAAATTAGATCAGGCTCGGTGGCTCAGCCTGTAATCCCAGCACTTTGGGAGGCCAAGGCTAGAGGATTGCCTGAGCTCAGGGGTTTGAGACCAGACTGGACAACTTGGTGAGACCACGTCTCTACATTATGTCAAAAAAATAGCTGGGCATGGTGGCGCATGACTGTAGTTCTGGCTACTGGGAAGGCTGAGGTGGAAGGACTACCAGAGCCCAGCAGGTCGAGGCTGTGGTGGCCATGAGTGTGCCACTGCACTCCAGCCTGGGCATCAGAGTGAGACTACAGCTAAAAAAAACAACAAAAAAAATTTAAATTTAAATTTAAAAAAGAGAGTTCATAGTATTTGTTGGATCTGTGGCTTGAAGTCTTTTATCACTTTGCAAAATTTCTCAGACATTATTGCTTCAAATATTGTTTTAGCTATATTTTCTTTCTCTTGTTTTTCTGCAACTTCAGCTACATGTATATTGGATATTGTCACCATTTCCCGTATGTCTCTTATACACTTTAAAATATATTACATTCTTATTTCTCATCCATGCTTCAATCTGGATATTTTCTACTGCACTATAATACAGACCACTAGTCCTCTCTTCAATTTTGTCCAGTCTACTTTTATACCTATCTATTGAGGTTTTAAAATTCAGTTTTTGTATTTTTAAATCTAGATATTACATTTTATTCCTTTTATAGGTTCAATTTTTTTTGCTAAAAAAGCTTTTTGTCAGTTGGGTTCGGTGGCTCAGCCTATAATCCAAGCACTACTGGAGGCCGAGATGAGTGGATTGCCTGAGCCCACGGGCTTGAGATCAGTCCGGGCAACTTGCTGAGACCTCATTTCTACAATTAAAAAAAAAAAAATTACAGGTGTGCATGCCTGTAGTTCCAGCTACTTGGAAGGCTGAGGCAGAAGGAATGCCGGAGCTCAGCAGGCCAATGCTGGGGTGGCCATGAGTGTGTCATTGCACTCCAGCCTGGGCGACGGAGTGAGACTCCAACTCAAAAAAAAAAGATTTTTGTCATCATTTTCTTGAACATATTGATTACAGTTACTTAGAAATCCATGTCCTGTTTTGTATCATTACTGGTAGTTTTTAATCAAAGCAGGACATAGTGTGTGGAAATTTAGAGATTTTGTATGATGTTACCTTTCCCGCAGATATATTTTCCCCCCTTTCTCTGGTAGTTCAAATGAAATTCCAAATAAGAGATTTCAAACAAATAGTCTTCAACAAATATTCTTTTCCTTTTTAGCTAGTCTTCTAATTGTTCTTGCCAAGAGGTTTGGTCAGCTGGAAATCAGTCTGTTCTTGTCCTTAGTGTGAGGCACAGGTACTATTTATGTGAAGTCATTTAAATTCCAAATGAGATAAATTTTATTATAAAGGCAGTATATACAAAACGAGCCATTGTTATCAGGTTATAATAGCATCTTTAAGTACAAAGGGGTCTCAGGTAGGAAAAAATTCACAATTCTACACACCCATAGAAAGTACTTCCTTCAGTTTCTGTATAAAGCCTCCCCTTCCTTTTCATAACATTTACCTATGGAACTAAAGAATAGGCAGATAAAATGGCTCACTTAGTGCTTAAGAGCATTTAATTATCTTAGATCCCGCAGGACAGACATGGGAAAAGACCAAAGCATTAACTTTCTCAGCAAGCCACAGGCTATCACAACAGCAGCATTACCACAACAACCCTGTTATTTTGGAGAGGGACATATTGCCTAAAACAGTTAGTGATGCATTGCCTGTTTTGTTTGTCAGACTCACAATCACCCTGTAAGACCAAGATGGCAGGTTTCTCTTTATTTGAAGTCCATTTTAGGAATGCGAAAAGTGAGTCAGAGTTACGTAAAATAAGTGTCCCAATATAAGGTGATTATTTAGTTGCAAAAGTGAGACTTCAATCTATATTTTTACATATTTTTCTTCTATGCCATATGCTATGAGATGGTGATACTCCCCCCCCCCCCAATTTATATGTTGAAGCCTTTAACCCCTGGTACATCAAAATGTGACTGTACTTGGAGACAGGGCCTTTAAAGAGGTAAGTTAAAATGAGGTTGTTGAAGTAGGCTCTAATTCAATCTGACTGGTGTCCTCTAAGAAGAGGAAATTTGGATACGCAGAGACACCAGAGATGCACACGCACAGAGGAAAGACCATGTGAAGATATTTCAATGTCTGTCCAGTACCAGAAAAGAGCTACTGCTATAATGTTTTTCAACACTCTCAGCACTAGCATATGTGAAATCACAGAGGTCAGACGAACAGTCACATGACATCCCCTCAGTGGTCTCAGCATTGACCACATGGTACTTTGTAAGAGAACCCAACACAACTACCTTCTCAGAGATCTGAGTCTTAAACTGTGTGGTGCTCCAAGAACCAGCTGTGTGGCATCTCCTGAAATCCTTTCTCCAGCTGCTCGGCACTTTTTTTTTTTTTCCTGAGATTCTAGAACCATCTGTGTAGAGGCACTACCTCCTAGATGCTGTATTCCGATAATGGTATCCTTCTCTCTCTGTTCCCTTAGCCTGGAGAAAAGTAGCTGCTTCCATCTTTCTTAGTGGTGTCTGGACTACCTCACGCTAGTGGATTGAATTGTGTCCTAAACACTGGTACCTGTGAATATGGCCTTAATTGGAAACAGGGTATTTTATCATGTAATCAATTTAAGATGATATCATTCTAGATTAGGGTGGGCCCTGCATCCACTGACTGTGTTTTTATAAGAGAAAGAAGAATATTTGGATACAGAGACAAGTAAGAGTCATAAAGAAGAAGGATATGTGAAAACAAAGGAAGAGTTTAGAGTTATACAGTAATAGGCCAGGAGAAGGTTGGAGCTAGTAGAAGTTGAAAAGGGCAAGAAAGAACTCTTCTCCAGAGTGCTCAGAGGGAGTATGGCTCTGTTGATACCTTGGTTTTATATTTCTAGAACTGTGAGAGAATAAATTTCTATTGTTTTAAGCCACCAAGATTATGGTAATTTGTTATGGCAGCAATGGAAAATCACCATCTCCTTTTTGATCTTTCAGCCTTTTGATACTTGTATAACCAGTCCCCTGTAGTGAATTTCCTCTGTTTGAAATGCCTAGTAAGGTTTCTAGTTTTCCACTTGGATACAGACTGATATATCCATCCCTCAACACAGACACACACACACACACACACACCACACACACACACACACACACACACTCACACTCTCTCTCTCTCTCTCTCTCTCTCTCTCTCTCTCTCTCACATTCTTAATACCTTGTATTTTGATCCAAGGGGTAAACAATAAGTGACTGATGGATATAGTAAACAGAAACACTACAACAGCAGATTAATGTCAATGCATATTTTTTCACTTGTCATATTTAAAACTTGTTAATTGCTAAATATTTAGCCCAATTTATCTTTATAATTCCACTTAATAATATGTCTTGGAAATCTTCCTGTAGCAGCCCAGCCATGCTATTTTACAACTGTATAGTTTTATCAAATGGTTGTACTGTAATTTAATTAAATGGTCCACAAAAGATCTTTTTGTTAATTACATTTTTAAAAACCATTTACAAAAATGCTGCACATATATATGTGTATAGTATATGTATGTACATATATCTCAGAGGTTTTTGTCGTTGCTGAGATGTCAGTAGAATAAATACCCAGCTGTTAGGTTCCTAGATCTAAGGGACTGTACTGAAATTCTAATAAATAATGTCAACTTCTTCTGCAAGTGAGTTGCATTCATCTTTTTTTTTTTTTTTTTTTGAGTTGGAGTCTCACTCTGTCGCCCAGACTGGAGTGCAGTGGCCGCTTCCGGCCACCACAGCCTCGGCCTGCTGGGCTCCGGCGATCCTTCCGCCTCAGCCTTCCGAGTAGCCGGAATGACAGGCACGCGCTACCACGCCCGGCTGATTTTTTGATTTATTGTAGAGATGAGGTCTCGCTGCCCAGGCGGGTCTCGAACCAGCGGGCTCAGGCAATCCACTCACCTCAGCTTCCCAAAGGCGCGGGATTACAGGCTGAGCCACCGAGCCCGGCTTGCATTCATCTTTAAGGGCTACCACTAGAGAATTCCTCATGATAAAATAAAACGTGGAGAATCATGCCTTTTATAATCTAACTGGCCTAAAAGAATAACCATTAAGGTAATTCTCACTCCTTTTTTTTCTTCTCTAGAAAGCCATTTACATTTCTGGGAGAAATGAGATGAAACTGAACAGACAATCTTTTCAAGCTAAGCAACACAGTCAACAACAGCTCTGGGAAATGGAAGATACTCAGGAGCAACAAAATAATGAAACTCACCTGTAGACAACAAGTCAGAGGAAGCTCTGCTCAGCATCTCAACGAAATTCTGCCATCTGTGCAAGAAAAGGAAGCATAATTTTAGTGATCAATATAATTGCCCCAAAAGAATGTCCAGTGAAGCTTTAAGTTTATATTGGTAGTGATACTGAAGAAGATTTTATAATTTTTTAATTTTTTTTTTGAGTTGGAGTCACACTCTGTCACCCAAGCTGGAGTGCAGTGACTGCTCCCGGCCCATGTAACCTCGACCTGCTGGGCTCCAGCAATCCTTCCGCCTCAGCCTTCCGAGTAGCCGGAATTACAGACATGCACTACCACACCCGGCTGATCTTTTGATTTATTGTAGAGATGAGGTCTCGCTGCCCAGGTGGGTCTCAAACCCGCGGTCTCAGGCAATCCACTCACCTCAGCCTCCCAAAGTGCGGGATTACAGGCTGAGCCACCAAGCCAGGCTGAAGAAGATTTTTTGATACCCATATCATTTAGGGTTCAATGCAGGAAACAGAAACGACTTTACATATCTTTATTAGAAAGAGCTTTGATATAGGGAATTATTGAAAGGCTATTAGGACAGAGGTTGGGGTGTGTTGCTAGACTCAGAGTGAGGCCTCAGCAGATGTGGTCCAGAGATCAAGGCATTGTAGAAAAATCTGACTGATGTCTGTTTCCCCTAGCCATGAATTTGTGACTAGGCAGTACCAAGTGTTTTTGGCTATGGAAATAACAAATGCTTGCTAGTTTCTGCTGCTGTGGGAAAATAAATAAAAGCATAAACTGCCTCTGTCTCACTGGTCTGCCATCCCTGCTTCTGCTTTTCAAATCTCATACAGCTGCACTTGACTGATAGAACTTAAATCAGTTCTAGAACTTAGTAGCAAGGGAATTTCAGAAATGTTCTTTTTAAACCTTCACAAATATGGAAAATATTGAAGCATAGAAGAGAACGTAGAAGAGGATAAACATGGGCACTGAGTATAAGTAGACAATATTTAGTGAATTACCCAAGCAGAAATTGTATTGAGCAATATGTCTGCAAATGACAACCAGGTAGTCATGTAAAAAATACTTTAGTAAAGCTTTGGTAGTGAAAATAACTTATATTTGCATGTATAGCATTAATCCTCCAATTACATATAAATATGCCCTTCTCTGGGGTAACAGCTACAAGTTTCCTTTTGGATACAGTGTAGATGGGACTATGAAAAAAAAATTCCATATCCTGACCTAGCCAATATTGTGACCTGCTTTGTCCAATTAATCTCAATCCATCTATCCCTCTTCTCTCCCTCCCTTCCTCCTTCCCATTCTTCTTCCCTCCCGGCCTTCCTACCTCTCTTCCACTCTTTGTCTCTATATCTGTCTTAAGTTATAGTTCTGGTACTTCCCGAAATTATATTTTCCCCCAATTCTGTGAGTTTCTTTATATCCTTTCAAAATGTTCTTGCTTGTGTTAGCAAAAGAGTTTCTGTTGCTAGCAACCTACATTGCAACTGATAAGTATTTTTATCTCTGTCTTGTCTATCAGAAGGAGTCAAGCAAAAACAAAAAGCAGATTGTAAAATATATGCCCTGGACTTTCTGGAGGAGTTCTAATGTCATATGAATTTATTCTCTTTAAGTAAAAATGTTGTGTTATGCGGATTACTTTCCAATTGATTTCAGTAGAGGACATGGCTTCTTATATTTTATAGACAGCCACAGTAGTTTTCTAAATTCTTCCTAGTTTCCAGAGTAGATGATTTTCAAAGGTTTGTTGAGATTTGGAGTCTGGAAATTGTGAGTTCCTTTCCATGTTCTGCAGTCTTTTTTAAAAATTAGGCGTTGTATGTCATTGAGTATTCTCTTTACTCAGTTCCACATCAGGATTTGCTCACATCTGGCACAACCCAATAGATAAGTTGTGTTGGTTTCCTTTCATCTTTCTCATTGCGCACTTAGAACTGTTGTAAAGGGCAGATGACAATTCCCATCCATTCCTGGCGCCTCTCAGGCCTTCACCTAGTACACCTTGGCAGAATGCGTGTGGGATCTTCCCACCACATTTGTTGGAAATAAGACACCCCATAATGATACAGCATGTAACAATCTATATGCTCCACAGTACATAGAACTACCAGGGACCTTCCTCTCTCTGTTCTAACCCCCACAACTTTATTTTCAAGAATTACATTTTACCATAGTCAAACACCTTCCCACCTTGCTCAGCCCAACTTTCTGCTCTGTCATTCTGGGAGTTCGGCTCTCTGAATAGGAACTGAAACGTGGTGTGTGGGTAAGTATACATGTGTTTATCCTTAGGTGGGGAGGGGAAGAGGAGAGGTGGGGAGCAATATTGCCCAGGCTAAACAAGAAAGCAGCACCTGTTTAATTTTCTGGTTGGTTAAGACTTGAAGTCTCCAAATCAAAAAAAAGACTGTGGAGAAGGGAACAAATATCTTCTGTCTTCCACACTTGTTAGGCGTGCAGGACAAAGCTTGGGGCAGACAACTCATTGATTTCCCACCTTTCATTTATTTATAGCTAGTGGAGAAGCCTTCTACATTCTGACACAAGTGCCTATTAGTCAGTTTTTGCCACTTGTGTTTTTTGCCCCTTTCTTTGTTTATAGGAATTACAGTCAGGGGTCATTAAGCAGGTGCCACTTTATACATAAAAATAAAACAAATCTAAACATACTAAACACTCAATAATTTATCAAAACACCCTTGTACTTTTTTGACTTTTTAAAATTTATTTTCTTTTATTTTTTATTATGATGTTGTGGGGTACAGTTAAGGGTTAGGTATACAATTACGTTTCATTCAGGCACCCTGTTGATATGAGGTGCTTCCCTGTTTCCAGACAGATATTTGCTACTGTTAATACCATCTCCCTCTCCTCCCATAGTTTCCCAGTACCGTCAGTCATTTTCTTATAGTACTGCATTGGATGTTCAAGGTCCATTATATGAGTGAGAACATGTGATACTCAGATCTTTGTTTCTGTGAGAGGTCACTCGGTATTATAGATTCTAGTTCCATCCAGGTTGCTGCAAAATTCATGATTTTGTTCGTTTTTATGGCTGCGTAGTATTCCATCATGTATATGTACCACATTTTTAGAAATCCAGTCCTCTTTTGATGGGCAGCATGGTTGTTTCCAGGTTCTTGCTATTGTGAACAATGCTGCAATAAACATACATGTGCAGGTATCTTTTTTATAGAGTGATTTGAGGTCTTCAGGATATATTCCCAGTAGGGGGATTGCAGGGTCATGTGGGAGGTTGGTATTTAGAGCTTTTAGGAATCGTCACACTGCTTTCCACAGAAGTTGCACTAGTTTACACTCTCACCAACAGTGTAGAAGTGTTCCCTTTTCACCACACCCTCTCCAGCAGCTGCTATTTTTTGAGTTGTTGATAACTGCCATTCTGACTGGAGTTAGGTGGTATCTCAGTGTGGTTTTGATTTGCATCTCCCTGATGATTAGTGAGGTAAAACATGTGTTTCTTCATGTGTTTGTTGGCTGCTTGGATGTCTTCCTTTGTTAAGTGTCTGTTCATATCTTTTGCCCATTTTATAATGGGGTTGTTTGTTTTTTTCTTTTTAGCATGTTTCAGTTCCTTGTAGATCCAGGGATGTTAAGCCTTTGTCAGACCTGGTGTTGGCAAATACTTTTTCCCAGTCTGTAGGCTGTCTCCCTGCTCTCTTGATGGTTTATTTGGCTTTGCAGAAGTTTGTCAGTTTAATAAGGTCCCATTTATCTATTTTCTCTCTTATGAGCTGTGGGGTTTTGGGTTTTGTTCAGGAATTGGATGCCAGTTCCAATTTCCATGAGGGTTTTTCCTTCATTTTCTAAGGTTCTTATGGTTTGAGGTTTTACATTTAGGTCTCTGATCCATTTGGAATTAACCTTTGTGCATGGGGATAGATAGGGGTCCTGTTTCAATCTTCTGCATGTGGTCAGCCAGTTTTCCCAGCACCATTTACTGAATAGGTTCTCCTCTCCCCAGTGGTAGGTGGTGGAGGCTTTGTCAAAGATGAGTTGGTTGAGAAATTGAGGTTTTGCTTCTGGGATCTCAATTCTATTCCATTGATCTATATGCCTGTTCCTATACCAATACCAAGCTGTTTTGATGATTGTAGCCTTATAGTAAAGTTTGAAGTCTGGTAGTGTGATACCACCTGCTTTGTTTTTTTTTTTGCTGAGGATTGTTCTGGCTATTCTTGGACATTTGTGTTTCCATATGAATTCCTGGATTGTTTTTTCTAGGTCTGAGAAGAATGTTGCTGGTAATTTGATGGGTATTGCATTGAATTTGTAGATTGCCTTAGGTAAGATGGACATCTTCACAATGTTGATTCTTCCGATCCATGAGCATGGGATATTTTTCCATTTGTTTGTGTCGTCTTTGATTTCTTTGAGCAGTGTTTTGTAATTTTCTTTGTAAAAGTCTTTTGCGTCTCTGGTTAGGAAGATGCCAAGGTATTTCATTTTTTTTGTGGCTATTGTGAATGGAATTGTGTTTTTTATTTGGGTTTCTGCTTGTTTATTATTGGTGTAGAGAAATGCGATTGTCTTTTGTACATTTATTTTGTATCCTGAGACTTTGCCAAAGGCCTTTATCAGTGTAAGGAGGATTTTGACAGATTCTCTTGGGTTTTCAAGGTACACAATCATGTCATCTGCAAAGAGAGATAACTTGACTTCCTCTTTTCCTATTTGGATACCCCTGATTGCCTTCTCTTCTCTGATTACTTGAGCCAGGACTTCCAATATTATGTTGAACAGGAGGGGAGAGAGTGGGCATCCTTGTCTAGTTCCAGTTTTCAGGGAAATTGGTTCCAATTTTTGTCCATTTAGGAGTATACTGGCTGTGAGTTTCTCGTAGATGGCTTTTACTATTTTGAGGTTTGTTCCTCGTATGCCTAGATATTCAAGGGTTTTTATCAAGAAGGGGTGCTGGATTTTATCAAAAGCTTTTTCTGCATCTAATGATATGATCATGTGGTTTTTGTTTTGACATCTGTTGATGTATTTAATTACATTTATGGTTTTACGAATGTTGAACCAACCTTGCATGCCAGGAATGAAGCGTACTTGGTCATGGTGGATGATTTTTGAGATGTCTACTTGCTGAATCCGGTTTGCTAGGATCTTGTTGAGAATTTTAGCATCTATGTTCACCAAAGATTTTGGCCTGTAGTTCTGTTTGTTTGTTGGATCTTTACCTGGCTTGGGTATCAATGTGATGTTGGCTTCGTAAAATGATTTGGGGAGAGTTCCATCTTTCTCAATCACCTGGAATACCTTCAGTAGGATTGGTATCAGCTCCTCCTTAAATGTCTGCAGAAT